>NW_026849574.1:0-50033 GCF_030869305.1 Colletotrichum tamarilloi | reverse complement strand
TCCTCGAGAGCCTGACGAAGCTGATCTTCGGTATATTGAGGCATTATATATAGAAGAAGACATGTGCAAAAGATGAGCCCATTTGGACGCGAATTGAAAATGTTGTGATAAAAGGAGGTTGGGGGTGGGCATTGGGTTGTGGTGGATTTTCGCGTTTTTGTGGGTGCCAGAAACAGGGGGGTGCCAGGAAGTGGGTATGTTGACTTACAACTACGAGCCACAACCAAACGCCACACTGGGCCGGCCGGAAAGTCCACCGAGCGCCACGGAGCCTAGTCTATCCAGCCTTTGATGTAAAGATTATGGGTACTCGATCATATGTGAAGATCAGATTACTGTAAAACACAGTGTCCAGAGCTACTGCAGGAACAGACATGCCCTGAGGGAATGAGACACTAGACGCGCAATGGTGGTGCATCGAGGCGGGAGGTGTGAGTTTCAAGCAAAATCTACTGCTGAGAGTCCAAGGTGTATAATATCCGGAAAGAAGGGGCTCAACCACGGATTCTGTATTGCGCAAACTGAGTGATCCAGTGAGAAGCTTACCATTCATTAGCCATCATGAGATTCATGAGTGAGTGAGAGATGAGTGGGTGGCCTCAGAAGCCGAGGGTCCAAGTTTGAGCGGAGTTTCCCCGGCGCACGTCCAGTTCCAGGCATCCTAGCTCCATCCCGAGGTACTTGAGTTCGCTGCTAATTTTGCCCACACGCGAAGTAGCCTCGGCTAAGTCGCCCCGCCAGCTGCACTCCAGCTGCTTCTCCGCATCAAAGCGTCATCGCCCAGGAGCTCCAGCTCCAAGCTCCCCCCAAAGCTCCGAGAGCTCCATCAGATCGCACGCGATCCACCTCCCATCTACAACCACCATCCATCCAGTCATTGGATCTCCCCTTATCAACACACACCCATCTCGATTCTCAGCTGGCTGGTTTCGTTAGTCGCCTTATCGCCAGAGCTTTATCAATAGGCCCTCATCACGCAATCGCCCGTCATGTCGGAGAAGGCGCCGCTTATCCCAGAGCCGGAGCAGGGCGTGTCTTACGGCCGGCCCAAGCGATGCCCGTACGCCCAACGATGCTCTGCGGGAAGAGCTGTGGTCAAGGTCTTCGTCCTGGCTACCGCTGCCGGCTTGCTATACTACAACATCCCTCAAGGTTAGGATCCCTCAGGCGATTTGTTGACAGCTACTAAAGTCTGTTGGTGTAGCCCAGAAACCCATCCACGAAGAGAAGACGCCCGTTTGCATGACACCAGCCTGTGTCCATGCCGCCTCTGAGATTTTGTACAACTTGTCGCCGAACTACAAGGACCTGGACCCATGCAACGACTTTGAGGAGCTTGTCTGCGGAGGATGGAGGGACCGACACGACCTCCGTGCCGACCAAGGCGATGCCTTCACCGGCACCATCATGTCCGAGAACTCGGAGCTGCTGCTTCGTCATATCCTTGAGGCTCCCTACCCCAAGGACTCCCAGGTCAGCACTGTCAAACCATGGCCCACGACCTCTGCTAACCGAATTCTAGCACTCGTACTTCTCGCCCCTCCGTCTCGAATCCACGGACAAGTCCGCCGATGAGCAGAACTTTGACAAGATGAAGGCTGCGTACGATGCTTGTGTTGACGAGGACAAAATCAAGGAGATCGGCGTCGAGCCCCTTATTCAGATTCTAGACGAGATCAAGACAAGCTACCCAGTCGAGGCGGCTGCCTCTGTCGACTCGAGCCCGACCAAAGACACAATTCTGCTTCTATCCAGATACGGAGTAAACGCTTTCGTTGCATCCGGTACTGGTGCGGATGACAGAGACCCCGATACTGTCGTTGTTTCTGTCGCACCTCCATACAGCCTGGGACTTCCCTCAAAGGAGCGATACGAAGATGAGAAGCTCGTTGAGAAGTACCGCGGAGTTGCAGTTGAGGTTCTCGGTAATATTTACCCCGATGGAAACAAGGACAACTTTGCCAAGGTTGTTGATCTCGAGAAGCTTCTGGCAGCCGCCTCTCCTCCCACCGAGGAGCTTGAGGATGTCACTGTGAGTTGAAGGAACATCTCAGTACCAGAATCTGAAGAAACTGACATTCGAGCAGAAAACCTACAACCCAATGCTCATCGACGAGGCATCTGCCCTTGCTCCGGAAATTGAGCTTACGGCATTGATCCATGATCTCGTCCCCGAGGGCTTTGTCGTTGAGCGTGTCATCGTGATGTCACCCAAGTACATGACCGAGTTGTCTACAATTCTTTCCGGGACCGATAAGGAGGTTATCCAGAACTACTTCATCTGGAAGGCTGTCCAGTCCCTTTCTTCCTACGTTGACACCGATGCTCTCAAGCCTTACAAGCGCTTCAAGAATGAGCTCGCTGGAAAGGTAAGCTTGAACTTGTGTATTCGACCAGTATGATACTGATTAATATCTAGGACCCCGAGTCTGCCCCTGAAAGATGGCGCACATGTGTTGGTCACGTCGATGACGGCTTGGGCTGGATTCTCAGCCGTTTCTTCGTTGAGAAGGCCTTCTCGGCAGAGGCAAAGAAGTTCGGCGACACCATCATCACCGACATCAAGACAGAGTTCACTAAGAAGCTCAAGGCCGCTAAGTGGATGGATAAGGAGACAACCACTAAGGCCATGGAGAAGGTTCAGAACATCATCCAGAAGATCGGCTACCCTACGAAGAGCCCCGACATCATGAATCCTCCCAGCCTCAACGACTTTTACAACTCCGTCGACATCAGCCCAGAGACATTCTTCAAGAACGCACTCGCCGTTCGCAAGTTTGCTGTTGGCTACGAGTGGTCAGCCCTCGGCAAGCCCGTCGACCGAGAGCAGTGGGGCATGACGGTTCCTACCGTCAATGCCTACTACAATCCTCCCGGCAACGAAATCGTTTTCCCGGCGGGCATCATGCAGTTCCCCGTCTTCGACGTCGAAGTCCCTGCCTATATGTCTTACGGTGCCTTTGGCTCTGTCGCTGGCCACGAGCTCAGCCACGCCTTCGACTCCACCGGCCGCCACTATGATCAGAACGGCAACTACACTGACTGGTGGTCCGACGCCACTGTGCAGGCTTTCAAGGACAAAGCTGAATGCTTCGTCGATCAGTATTCCAACTTCTCTGTCCCAGGACCGGATGACAAGCCTCTCCACGTCAACGGACGCCTCACCCTTGGCGAGAACCTTGCGGATGCCGGCGGACTCTCGGCCTCATACCAGGCCTGGAAGCGCCGTGCCCACAAGCACCCCAACAAGGATCTGCCGGGCCTCGAGCACTTCACGCAAGATCAGCTCTTCTTCGTCACGTACTCCAACTGGTGGTGTGGCATGTCTCGGAAGGATACGGCCATCAACCGGATCTATACTGATCCTCATGCGCCCAAGTGGGCCCGTATTCTTGGCACAATGTCCAACAGTCGGGAGTTCAAGGAGAGCTTCCAGTGCAAGGACAAGAAGCCCACTTGCGAGCTGTGGTAAGACGCTTTGAGAGGGACTTTGGATATTAGCCGTCCTCTAAAGAATGGATACGTAGCGCTTGTGTGTATAGTATGTACGGTAGTCACAGAATGGAAATCACTTGTTGACATAAAATTCGACTGGCGAGTCACTGAATGAGCAGCGAGTGGGATTGTGATTCTTGCCCCATATGCTGGCGTTTATCTATTTGGGAAAGACCGCCGTTTCCATCGTAACGCAGGGCGAGCGATTGACAGTACCTGTGCCAATAGGATGACGAAGATCAAACCTTCAAGCCATCAAGGTCATCTTCGTACATGTTTGCACATCTATCAGCGGTTACTGAGAATTGATTCAAGGTTCACGAGCATTTGGTAAACCAACCCCTGATCCACCGGGGTGAGTCTACGAAACCTGTGTCTTTCACCGCCGTCTTGCTGTCAAACCGGCTCTGGACAGTGGGGGTTCCATCGCTCAATACAGTGATCCCTGGAGCTGAAGTTGGAAATGCCCGTAGCAGTGCCCGTGGACCAGTCAAGAAGTTCCTGAACATCTCCTCTATGGAGAGTACTGAGGGATACGTCTGTATGTGTCCACGAAGGACAGGAATCCATCTTTTCCTGCCGTTGTTCAAGACAGTCTCCGTAGATCGGAGTCTGCGGGATTTCAGGGGTCGAATAATATAATTTAATGTCAAACATCAGGCCGCTACTACTCGCGATATTAAAATGGTCTCCATTTTTGGGGTGCATTGTAGACTTGTATGGGTTACTCTAGGCTTTGAAAGGTATGAACATTCCGAGCTACACGTTTATAACTTCAATTTAACTGATGCAAGATCGCACGAGCTTAACAAGAAGAGGGTTATTGCTCGAAAGATCGACCAAACCACTGACCGACTGTATCAATGAGTGTAAATAACTTGCACAAAGTACGAAGAAGAAGTAAAGCCTGCTCCGTGAAATTTTCGTAAGATTCTCGGATCGTCTACGAGCCTTGGTATCAGTGACGCCTTTGAAGTTTGAACAAGTTATATCTGGTTGTCTTGAAATAGCTGCGACCGTTGAGGTCACAAACACCAACACAAATAGGAAGCCGATCATCGATGTCGTTGAAATTTTGGTGCTCGTGATAGGCTGCCATGGGCGGCTGCTGACTTTGCAGCTCACATTAGCTTATCTAGCTAGCAGCCTGGCAGGCGAAGTAGAGAGCCAATAATAACCCAGAAGTGAAACTCTTACAGTTCAGAGGTTCGCGGAAACACCAGTAGGTGGAACTGTTCTAGACAGCAATATATCCGCGTTAGGTGTACGGATACCTCGAGTCGAGGGGCTCTTTGATTGTGGATACCGGGTGTGTTAGTGTCTGCGTTGTTCAACTCCTTGAGACAGGCCGGTCCCAGGGGTCATCGTTTCGTAACTGTCGAGGGCACGGGATTACGGGGCGCTGCCAGCCCCGTCGTATGGAGCAAGTTTTTGATGTTTCTATTCTTATTCAATGGAGAGATAGGGCTTTCAGCGCGGGCCTAGACAAGTACGCAATTTCCTGTCTAGCAGTCTTTGGTCTTTGCCACATGCACCTATCTAGATTCAAATTCGGCCACGATAGGCCCGGCATTGAAACATTCAATTTCTACCAATGAAGCTGTAAGTGATCACTTGTGAAAATTTGGGACACTAGAGAGAGGGACGTCGTAGATAGACTATTCCCTTTACCGAGAATGGCCAATGTCTGCAGTTTCTGGTCTTGGCACCTGCTGCTTGATGACTACATCAACAGTAAACTGAGGCACTGCATATGTCTCCGGTCATGGAAAGCACCTATCTCATCTCCTTTTATTGGCGATAGAAATGCCGCATCGAGAAGCTCGCTATTTCGATGCCTGTTCTGCGTATTGTATCCTTAGAAAGCCGGGGCACAAAGACGTGATGTATTCAATTGCGGTGGGCAGACGATTATCTATCTGATACCATGGCAGACCTCTTCTCGAGCCAAGACTCTGGCGATGACTTGCCTTATTCGTCCATAGAGGTGCGGGAGCTCCCTAGCTTCCATATACGGCCCTGCCGATGGTGGTTGCATTGCAGAATTTTCAACGTACACTCACGTTCCTGAGTGGTTGAATGTGTAGCATGGCGATAGATTGCCATGTCAGCCGGCGGCGATTAGGGTAGATTAATCGAAGGGTGTTAAAAAATATCAGACCGAAAGGAATGAAGCTTATTCTATATTGCTTTTCGAAATTCAGGGCCGCGAACCCTCTTCGCCCCTGCACCTTGGCTTCGCTGCACGACTCGTCGACGGTGGTCCGGCCGTCTTTTCGTTGGGCGCCGCCGGAGGTAGCCCGCCGGAAGATACGCCGGGCCAGACCCGTCCAGTCGGGTTCCGTGCACGGAGCAGCAAGGGAGGGAGAACACGGTACATCCGACATGGAAGGATGGTAGAGAAACTGTTTGTTGAGTCAGGGCCCAGGGGGGTTCATGGGTTTTGTCGGGCATCGACGTTGATTGATAACGACATGGAACACGCCCAAACCCGGCCACTTTCACATGGTTGCGAGATATTGCACCAGAACGTCAGCAACCTGGTCCTAGTCTTCAGGAACACAGCACGGTGACCCGGACATGGGAGACTTGCCGGCCGCATCGGGGCTTTACGGAGGCGCTACAAAATTTTCGGTCTCGAGGTCGGCGGTTCAATGCTTCACTGAATTTTCAACAAGTTTTGTAAAGAGAGAAAATTGGGGACTGCGTTTCTTCGTTGGCCGGGGTTTGCTTGGACTGAGGTGGTTGGACATGATCATTGGTTGCTTTGATCATGGAAAGGCGATGCTCCAAATAGCGTACCCTACGTCGAGAAACGATATGAAGCGGAAGCAGAAAACAAAAGGAATAATCAAAACGGTCACCTTGGCTCTAGGCTAGCGCGCGCAAACAGGAGCCGGTAGTCCGCGGTGACAAGGTCAGGTTCCGTGGGCTGAGGTAGCTAGCGTACGGATTCACAACGATGTGAGATTTTGAGCAATTTCAATTTCTACGTACGGGCGCCGGATGATCTGCAACTTTGCATGTCTTGGTTCTTGGACTTGCTTGGACTACCGACAAGTTCCAATACTGCCAAGAAGACTCCATCAATAGAACGCTCCACAGGGGATGTCACGGTGTAGATACAGCAAATGTCCCAGGTTGCCAGGATGGTGAAGAATGTTGATGGTAGGCTGATGGACGATTCAAAGAGCATCGTCGTTGACGATGCAACGACTAGTTCTCGGTGGCCGGACTGGACGGACGAACTTCGTCTCCAAAGGGAAAAAGTGGTGCGGATGGAGGCCCGACGCGTCAACATTCACTTGGCGGTGATGCTCACCACTGAGATATGGAGATATGAGAGGGCGGTGCATCGAGGCAGGCCGTGCGATGCGATAGTCACCGCTTGGTGTTTCTGCTTGTTTCCCTCTGGTAGCCTTTTACAAATGCACAGCACCTAACAAGCCTCTCAAGGTCCTGGTTGAGTGGGTGGTAAACTTGGCAAGTGAGGCTCTCGCCAAGAGGTAGTGTCCACTGCCACGGCGGGAAGGTAATAGTTGATGAGTCCGTCACTCTTATCATCGACATGGACCCTCTTCTATGATGCGGCGGTGCATTGCCAATGCTGCTAACACGGCAGTGGATGCAGCCGGGCAATGCTTATCGTCGCACCGCGGGCGTTGAGCCGGACGTTTCGAGGTACGCCTTGGCGATGCGGCGGCGGTGTCGCAGTCGTAGTGTAGATGTGATCTGGCTGGCTGGGCTGCATTACAACAGTAAGACAGGAAGACGAGGTCGTCTTGGACTCCGTTGACCGATTGTGGGCCGCGACTGAAGCGCGATGTGGGCTAGGGAGAGAGGCAGAAGATGGGGATTTTCCTACTTGGCGCTGGGCGTTTTGGTAGATCATGTCACCCAATCTGGCCAAGAGATTGAGCAAGAAGACGAAGCTACCGGAACGGGTTGATGCAGATGCAGATGTGCAAACCCACCGGCGCCCTATTGAAAGCCAAGTCAGCAAGCGAGGAACGTCGAAATGTGCTGAATGAGATCACATGGACAGGGTGTTTGGGTTGTTGCACTCGACTTTGCCTTAGAGAGATACCACGTATGTGCTCTTGACCTGCCTCTATTGGCGATGTCCCGTTCGTGATGCATCATCTTGGCGTTCCATACACTTTTTGCTTTGAGAGCTTCATTGGGTTGCGGTGCACAATCAATTGCTCCATGGAGAAACACCGCCACTGCTTCTCTGTTGGTGTGGAGCAACCAATGGTGCTAGAACGCCAAGTTGCTCACACTGTTCGAAGAGATGAGTTGCATCACCAAGGCTTCGCTCGCGAACAAACATGAGAACAACAAGACGCGACGCGGGCTCTCATCGGATTGTGGACACCAAAGAAGAAACAAGAGCCAAGAGTTCACGAGAATAGAAACCGGCGGCTCTAGGGGTTTTGTACGTTTAGCATCTCTCATAGCGTGCTTCGTACAGCTCTCTACCGCTTTAGTATGCAGGGCCGCCAGCATTCGTCCGAATTGCTCAAGTGTTTGTGAGATGCTCCTATCCGGCATCGTGTGGTGGTATTCTGTTCAAGCCTCGCACACAGAGCGGACGGGAATTCGACCGAGCACTTTTGAGAGACTCTGTGGTCTAGAAATAAGCCAGCTATGATTTGCGGTTGCACATATGCACACCCTCTTTCTGCTCAGTCTGATGGATGGATGGCCAAGGGGCCAAGACATCTACAGTAGGGTGTCAAAAGTTCGTGTACACCCTCCCAGTGCGTCACCTATAGCCCACTAACTACGTCTCTATATTACTATAGATATCTTTCTAACTTAAGTATAAATAATATAATTGAAAAATTTAATAAAATACTAAAGTATATAAAGTATATAAAACTATTTTTTATATAATTTAAAATACGTTATATTAGTACTTTATAATATAGTATAAAAGTAGAATATAAGATAAAAAAGAATTTACTAAGAAGTATAGTGCTATTCGCACTAAAAAGGCCCTATAACCTACTATAATAAAAATCTCTTAAAACCTGTTTTTTAAAATATTTATTTTAAGTTTTTATAGTTAAGTAAAATATAATATAACTTATATATATACTAATATAATAGTTAATTAGTTATATAGTAATTTTTAATTTTTCTTTCTTATTATATTGAAGTTTTTATTCGCTGTTAAAAAGTAGTACTTTTGCGGGATACTGTGCGCTGCACACGAACTTTTGACACCCCACTGTAGGACCACGTTTTGTGGCGGCTGTCTGTGTGTGGTTTTGTCGCTCACCACTGTCCACTGCTCGTCGTCACTAACATCCGTAGGCGTGGTGGGCATTGAACGATGAATTGTCATCACTGTCACTTTAGGCTCGAACGGCACGGCTCTTTGGGTATCCAAGACGTCGATCAAGAGGCGGAGAACCATCAGCAGAAATCTTCCGTGACAAGTCATCTCTCTCTTTGCCCATCTTCGTCATCGTCCAAGCTGTCAAGAATTCTACAACCTCCGAATCGACGAGGGCCAGCCACCCATGAAGCCTCCAAGACCCGAAAGTCCAGGGCCCCCGGGGGCATGAGGTGTGAGACTTCTGGCCAGGGAGGGCGCCTGAAAGGGGCAATCTGGGAGGGCAACGGGACGGGCGGCCCTCTTTTTTGACTTCTATATTAATTTGGACGGGTGGGACAACCGCAGGTCCGACAGCGGGACAGGTACGGCGAATTCTTCAGGGGTCATGTTGATGAAGTCTGAGTCTTGACTCTTGGGTATGGGAATCGAGAGAAGGGAATTGTTACTGATCATCCCCGTCGAGTGTCACCGTTGGCTGTTCGACGCTTATCTCTTCGCCCCCTTGAGTCCCGAACCTGATCCCTGGTCGCCTTCTTCACATGTCCGGCCAGAGCGGTGTTTCGCCCGGGTGGGTTCCGTCTCCTGAATCCCGTCAGACTTGCGCTGCCGCCGAAAATACACTAAACACTGGAGAGGGAAGAATCCGGGCTCTACGCCAGAGGATCCCCTTCACTGCAACCCCCGGCGGCCCTTCTGCTGCAGTAGACGTTCTGTGTCGAGGCTCTTCTTCGGTCCCGACACATTTTCGTGTCCATTGCAAGTGGGGGCTGATTCTCGAGTGTTTGGTTAAGGTTGAGGCGTTTTGGGCGATGGGCCATCTATGATCTGGGTGACTCGCGCCCGTCATCTAAGTGAGGCGTAGGCCGCTAACGTCTCGACCGGTGGTGACACTGAACATATTGTGGCAGGGCGATGTTTGCAGATGAACCATACGGAGCATTCCTTCAGTCTCATCACGACATACGGGGACAATTATTCGAAATGTCAAGCTAGAGCCGGTCTTGGCAAAGATGCGCAGCAATTCATTACGAACGCTTCTTCTGTTCAGTGCGCGAACTGTGGCCAAGACGATAGACACGAGCTGGCAGGAGTCCAATATTGTTGAGGCCGGCTTGGCCCTTTTCTGTCTCCATTCTCACAAGTCCATGCGGCGCTCAGCAACAGCAATAGTCAGTCAGCAAACAGGGTAAAGCCAGCTGAGGGACAAATTTGCAATGCACTGGATTTGGAAAGAAAAAGGCTCTGCATGCGAACCCCGTCATGGCTCTTCTCTCATCAACACCCAGTAACGTGTTTCGAGGTCCAAGAGGCGGGTCCTCCCATCTCTTGGCGGCCAGAGCTCAGATCGTGAAACGAATGTCCCGACTCAGACAGCCGGGGGTCCCCCGTGAGGAACACACTTATCTGCCCTTCACAACTCGAGCTGTGCTTGATGCTTGCTGCATGCTGCAGTGCTGCTTCAAGCGTTGCTCTGCAGCTGCCAGCATCATCCTCCCGTGCTGGCGGCGACGGCGGCGCGGGAGGGAGGGAAGGGAAAGGGAAGGGCGGACCGCAACGAAAGAAGCGCGCCGCGCGTGCGCAGACGCCCCCTTGGACTCTGACGTGCGTCACGGTGCGTGTCCTACCTGAATGTCTCTGATGGGCGCCACGAAATCTGAGATCGGATACTTATACTTTCCATCTTGCTGTTCCTTACCACAGTTGATGATGTATTCTGCTACCTACTAATTACGAATATGTCGTCTGGTATCTGCCAAAGACATGATGTTCCAGCCCGTCCTGAGGCGAGCTTTGAACAGGCATATGCATGGGCTATTAATATTTCCCGATTCATAACCTACCAGCCACCCCTGTAACCCTGGACTGTCTTTATGTCTGCGAGTCTCTACGGATAGGTGCAGCAGGAGCAGGAGCAGCAGCAGCAGAGAGAGAGCAGCAGCTATGATAGTCACCTCCATTTCCTGCGCGGTGCGTGGGTGATCGGCGCCGAGATGGCCCCCATCCACCATTGTTCAGATAAGGAAGTCTTGAAGAATGAATCAAAGAAGCAAGCCAGCCGCGGGTGTGTGTGACACACGGTCCCTACATGTGAGGATTCGCGGCCTTGGTGTCCTGGCGGCCCCCCGATTGGCCGACCCAACCTGCTTCTCGTTACCTCTGTGAGCATCTCATACGCACTCCTAGTCCATCTCCCGTCCTGGCACGCTTCTCTCTCTCATTGTATTCTTGGCACGGCTGCGACCGAACTGCTGTCTTTGCCCAAGCCGTGACGATCCAGGAGTACCCCTCGAGCCCCAAAATACTTCGAGGCTTGTATCACTTCACATCGATGGGCCTGCCCCTTGACCCTGGCCACAGGTTCTTCCCTCCTATCAATGTACATCAGCTACCGCATTTGTGACCCTGGTCTGAGACAGGCGACGGTAGGCGCCCTTCACCATAACTCTCCTTCAACCGCCAGCCTGTCCATCCTCTTGCTCGCCGTCTTGCCGGACCCACGACAGCCAACCCCTGGCCTTGAGATCCTTCCTCTTCTGGCGAACGGTCGTCGCTCATCTGGGTTACCCTATGCATGGTCGGTCGTGGGGGTACGTCTTGGAAACCCTTGAGCCGGCCGGCCGCCACCACGACTCACCCAAACGCCAGCCCACGTTTCTCGCAAAGAGCCTCACTACACGACTTCCCATTGCACCCTCACGACACTACACATATACACACACACAGCATCAAGCTAGGCCTTGGTATGCAGGATGTCTTAACACTCGGCCACCAAAGCCAACGTAACCATATGTTACCGCGATGCGGTATTGCCGCCCGCTTTGGATCTTCATATCTGTGGATCTTCCTCGTCGCTCGTCCATACCCTTTCTCACAGCCCAATATTGCTTTCCTTAGCATGGATAGGACAGACACCCTACAGTACACGCCCTCTTGCGGGTCTCCCGTCTTAACTTCGAGCCAAATTTGGTGTTGAGACGTGCCCTCTCTCGTACCGCACAGTTGTTCCAAGGTCAGTGAGCCTCACAAACACCTGGAGGAGACAGAGACAGCAGACACATCCATTCCCCTTCTGCCATACAACCTCCACTTCTCAAACAAGGGTGGCAGAAACCAAATACGTCCAGTCTCCAGTTACCGGACTGTCTTGTCTCATACACACACACTTTGGTGTATTTTTGTTCTCTCTTCACTCCCCCCTGCTTCTTGCTGCTACTACTGATGCCTCTCACCTTGACTTGACTGCACGTACCTGTCTCCACCGGACTGATACCCTGTTTTATCAGTCAGTCTGTATCTATTCTGAGAACCAGGGCTTGGTCTGAAGAACCGGACTCATTACGCACCCTCTCATTTTCTCCAGTCTCTCGAGATATATCATCCGGTCCAAGACCTCCAATCTTAGCATCAATCCACCGGAGCTGGAATCCCCTTGTTCAACGACAGCAAGTGCCCCTTTTTTAGTTCTGTTTGGTTCTTGGTTCACAACATTCACCATCGTCGCCTCCATATATCAAGAACTTCATACCCCATCTTTCCCCAGTTTCCTCTTGTTTGGTCTTTACCCACAAACCGACACTCACTCAACAACCCCATACGCGAGCGAACGACTTATTCTCTGCGAGAATCGACGTGCTTTGCCTGTTTCCTGCTTCGACCGGTCACTACCAGCGAGCATATACACCATCACATACAACAAAAAAACAAAAACTAAAGGAAAGATTTCCACAATGGATCGGAGAGATCCCCAACACTCGGCATGGACTGAGTCCGAGGTGTCGACACGCAAGAACTCGGCAGAGTGGCAGACTTCCAGACCAAACTCACCCAAGCTGGCACCACTAGACCTCGGATTCGTCGACGAGAAGAAGGGCAAGGAGACGGAGAAGGACGGCTACAACACATCCATCACGCCCGTCGTGGAAAAGGGAACAACACCTCACGCCGCCGCTCACAGCCACCTTCGCGATGTTCCCGGCCTCGGAATGATTGACATCAACGACCCTAACCGCCCGAGGTTGGGTTGGAAGGCACGTATCCACCACTTCACCTGGGCGTGGTACACCCTCACTATGAGCACGGGAGGTCTTGCTCTTCTCATCTTCGCACAACCGCATCAGTTCCCCGGACTGAGGCAAATCGGTACCGTCGTCTATGTCATCAACATCATCCTCTTCGTCCTCGTCTGCTCTGCCATGTTGACAAGATTCTTCCTCTACCCCGGAGACATGAAGAAGTCCCTGACCCACGAGCGTGAGGGCTTCTTCTTCCCGACTTTCTTCCTGTCCATCGCCACGCTCATCACCAGCACGAACCGATATGCCATCCCCGAGAACGATGAGACTCTCGTCTGGGCCATCCAAGTAGCCTTTTGGGGTTACCTCATCGTCACGCTCATGTTGGCCATCGGCCAGTACAGCTTCGTCTTCGCCAGGCACAACTTTGGCCTTCAGACCATGATGCCGACATGGATTCTTCCCATCTTCCCCATCATGCTTACTGGTACCATTGCCTCCGTCATCGCCGACACCCAGCCCGAGATCGCGGCGGTGCCCATCGTCGTTGCCGGCCTCACTTGCCAAGGTCTTGGTCTGTCCGTCGCCGTTCTCATGTACGCACACATGGTCGGCCGCCTCATGTCCGCAGGCCTTCCCCACCGCGAGCATCGCCCTGGTCTGTTCATGAACGTCGGTCCCCCGGCCTTCACTGCCCTCGCTCTCATCGGCATGGCCAACGGACTGCCCAACAACCTCGACCCCGACCGCGATGGAATCATCATCGACGCTGGCATCATCAGGACCATTGCTCTCATGAGCGCCATCTTCTTGTGGGCCCTGGCTGCCTGGTGGTTTGGTATCGCTACCATCGCCGTCATCTCATCTCCGCCTGTCTACTTCCACTTGGGTTGGTGGGCCATGGTCTTCCCCAACACAGGTTTCACCCTCGCCACCATCACCATCGCCAACCAACTGGGCAACGAGGCCGTGAAATGGTTCGCAACAGGAATGAGTGTCTGTCTACTAGGAGCTTACTGCTTCGTTCTGTACCACCACATCAGGGCGGTCGTTATCCAAGACATCATGTACACCATGAGAGACGAGGACTACAACGACCACTGAGCAAATTCACGGCACAGCGGAGGAGAGAAGAGAGAGGGGGACTGTTTGGGACACGGGTTGCCTGCGGCTCGATCGCAGGGTTCATCGCAGTACGCGCTTCCGCACACGGATTCGTACTTGCGCAGTCTTGGGCCAGGGTTGGCTCACTGTTCATGCTTCAATGTTCATAGCGCCAGACGAATGTCTGGGAGGTTTCTGGCAATATTTCCGCTCTGGCCGAGCGAAAGGAGTTTAATCATTTTTGGGGCAGCATATCTCATCAGCGTGCAAAAAAAGCAGCGCGCACAATTCCAAATTGGATTCTTTTTTCACTTTTTTGAAATACCCTTCAGTCTCTACCTGACTATTTCCCTTTATCTCTCATTTTTCTCATTGATGTATCTCACGGATTGCATTCATACCATCACACATCACGGCGGGCATTGGGGGAACTGGCTTTTCTTTCCATAGACTTTTCACATAGAGATCGGACGGTCGAACAGAACACCTTTAGAGGAAACACTCGACGAGTACCCCAGATAAAACAAAACTTTGCTGCTCGAGCGCTTCTTTGCCTCCCATCCAACTCTCAGACGTGTCCTCTCCCCCTCTTCTCCTCCTCTTGTGATAGGACAACCAGCCGACTCAAGCAATCAGAAACGTCGTCTTCTCCCGCTTAGTCAACAACTCGCCGTCCATGACTCCATCGCAATATGCCTCCCCTACGAAACAGTACATCGTCCCGTCTCCGGACGGTCTCAGGACGTACGGGATCCGAGAGCCGAACAGTATCACCACCACATCGCCCGGGCATGCCTCGCCCGGACCCATGCCCACGTATCCCTTCCGCGTCATGTATGGGCGCTTCCCAGTCATTTTGTCCATATTCTCACTGTAATTAGACTGCCCCGGAATTCGTCTGCTGAACTCGTCCAAAAGCTGCTGGCGTTCCTCTGGGGGAAAGACCTCGAACGTCAGGGAGAGCATCTTGTGGCAATGCATGCAATCCTCGTAGTCGCTTCTGACGGCTGGATCGGGTCGTTGGTACCTGTAGACAGCCCCTTCGTTCCAGTACAGATCTGCCACGGGCACCCGCCACATGGCTTCCGCCTGTCTGTCACTATTTTCGTAAATCTCGTGGCTAAATCCCTTTGTAGCTGCCTCCTCACACAAGGTTTTGATAGTCTGGAGAAGCTTGTAGCGGCATTCTTGGCCTTGTTCCCACCTCCACGCGTCACCTGTTGTTTCGATGGCGTCAACGAGGATACCGCGAATCCCGAGCACGCCGCGGTCGTCCGTGGGCACAAGCTCAGTCGAGGTCTCGCCTGAAGCCTGCAAAATGCGATTGTCTGCATCCTCGAATGCGTACAAGTAAGAATGCTCTAGGGTCGGCCTCCAGTCCGGAACCCAGGATGGTAATCCTTCAATGTCCTTTTGGGACTGCGAGAATGAGAGCATCTCCAGACGGCCAACACGAATGAGAGCATGAGCTGCGTCGATGAAGGTGGGTCGGCTATCCTCGGTGACATAGTCTGGCGTAATCCCTAATTTATCCGCATCATTGGCAATACTGAGCAAGCCGTAGATTCTATCTCGAATATTGGTCACTTGGGCGGCCCCATCGACGTACGCCTTCTTCAATAAGTAATAGAAGTCATCTCCCGGTCCTATGCCCTTCACGAAGTTCCGGCGCCTACGTCTCAGGGACATCAAAGGACTCAAACGTCGTTGTTGGGCCTTGAGCAGAAGCTGCCTGAACTCGCTGGTTTCAGTCGGCAGGCTGAGCGTTGACATGCACCCGTCCCAGACGAGAGTAGCGAGAGGAATCAGGTCCAGTCTTACTGTCTTATACCCGCAGAGGAAGAATGGATCGGAACCGAGAGCTTGCTCTTGGATGATCCAGACCCGAGTGAACCACACCCTCTCGTTCCAGGCAATCATCTCGTGTAGGAGGGGTCTGAACTTGGCCACGGCTTTGGCCATTAGAGGCTGATATTGCATAGTCACTGGGTCTTCTGGGTTTTCGTTTCTCATGATCCTGTGCAGCAGCGGCAGTCGCTCCTTGGTGAGGTAGCTCTCGATGTTCAGGTCAGCAGCCTCTTGTCCAATCTCTTGCAAACACTCCATGAGGGCATCAGAGTTGCTCTCTGCCGGACCCAGCCAGACGATGACCTGTTCCGCTTTGGTGTAGATCTGGGTCATGAGGGCCACCTGATTTCCCTTCTCCGCACCATCCTCCTGGTTGATGCAGATCTGGTCGATCCAGAGCGTGACGGGCTCATCTTTACGACGAATATGTCGCAGCGCCGTGTCGAGCGAGGCCGTGATGAGCAAGCTCGCACCCTCGATGTCAATGCTGTGAGTTGCTCTCGATGTGCCCCAGGTGTATGACAGCGCTTTGTATAGCCGCGGCGTGGCGATCGGGGTCGTCGAGAGAGCGCATTTGAGAGGGTTCGAGTAGTGAGACGACGCGTTGTCAGAATCACCTTCGTCTGTATTACTGGGTGCTCCGGACGCGGATGCGGATGCGGCGTCAAATCCGTGTGTCGATGGGTAGAGTTCGAGAAGTCTGATGTGAGTTGATGCCGAGGGAAGGATTACCTTGTCGTTTGTATAGCTGAATTCAACAATGTTTTGCTGATCCGGCAAAAGCGGCACGGAAGGCATGGTTGCCGTCATTGTTGGGACGAAGGCCGCGGCTATTGAGGCAAACACAAGGGAAGCCCATGCACAATCAGTAAATGGTGTTTATCGGCAGGGTCCTCCCTTTATGTGCTGCCGTTACTCCAAAACTGTAGGGCTGCTAGCTCGTCGACTGGGGCCTGTCTCTTAATATTTCCGCATCTGGCTTTCAGCTGGTGGCTATTGATTACGCTACTGCAGGACATGGCCTATAATTAACGAGTTTATCCATTTCACCAACTCGAAGCCTTGCCTGAGAAGCTGATTATGTGAGCCCGAGCCAGATGGGAATGTCCCAGTTAATTCAATCCCGTGTTCTTGTTGTTGATCACGGCCACTGCTATGGAACTTAGAATGACGTTGCATGTGAATTGCCCTATTTTGAAGGCATGAGTGATTCGAGCCGGCATGCTCATACTTCTGCATAGAATTTGTGACGCTCGTAAACACATCTGAAGTTGAGTGGTTTTGCCTGGTTTCTGCGGGACATGCAATTGGTAATCGAGGTTTTTAGTTACTCATCTGGTGGTGATAGGCCATTGAAGGCAAGAAATTTGATAGACCACACATCAACTTGTAAACGGACTGATCTAGTGCTATGAGTATTCGCCGCTGTTCCTGATTGAAAGATCTTATGCAAGCGAGTTCTGCTCGATATTTTTGCAACCTCATCAAAAGTCGGGTGGGAAGAACTCTGCTGCAGATAAGCGTTAGAAAAGCAGCATTGGTCAACGGAGACAAGGTCGTGGCCCTGTCATGGTCTACTAACTAGAAAAGCTTGAAAGATTGGTTGGCTTCACCGTATGGGCTTGAGTTCGGGACAGGCTGTGTCTCCCATTGTATCGAAATTTGCTTGGGACGCGACCTTGATTCTGGTCGGTATTCAGAAGGGCGAAAATGAACCAAGGATGTGCTTCTCGTCTACGATGAAATGGCCTGTCATCAGCTAGAATCATGTAGTTATCTGAGTAGATGGAGAAAACCGAAAAGAAACACGATCGAAGCATTCTTATAGCAGTGTCATGAATTCGAGGGAAGAGCTATCTCGAAAGAAACTGGTGCCAGGTTGTGGATGTCCAACCAACGTTTTGCTAGGAGACACTTCAATAATCCTGCCTGCTCAAGTCCGCTGCCTATTTGATCAAGCTCCATCCAATCCCCCGTCAAGCCTCGTCAAGTCGTTGAATTCCATGTCGTTGAAGCATAATCCTTGCCAGCACCTCCGGATGCAGGACCATGTCCTTGACACTATCAAGGGTCTCGTCCTCCAGCATACTTCGCGTCCAATTGGTTCCCGCCAGATTCCCATCCTTCGGAAAGCCTCCTTCCAGAATACGCCGAATCAGGGTTGAGCTGAATGTCAAGGGCGTGGCATCCGCTGGAACGAAGCGAACCCAAGTTTCCGAGTCGCCAATTCGTCGGCAAACTTTGATTTTCCGTCTCTCGGGAACAATAATGTTGCTTCCGTGTTCCGTCTTCTTATATGAACCAGCATCGTTTTCTGATATGCATGTTTCAGAGAGAGCGTCGGTGACTGCGACTGGTTCGTTGTCCGTGTCTGGGATGCGACCATCCACTGATACATGTGCTTGTTAGCGTATGTCTTCGTACTTTTGGTTGCAAAACTGATCCATCTACCTTCATGTGGCTGTGCATTTGCCCCGCCTGTCGATTGGGGTGAGGGTAGCGTAAAGCGAGGCTTGCTGACAATGGCTCGCTCCATGTCCTCGACCATCTCGTGCTCCGAGTCTGGATAGTCGTTTTTTGGATTCGCAGCTTTGGTATAGTCAATGGCATCCTCCCAGTACCCATATCCACGCATTCTCTCGAGCTGCCCTCCAGGTTGAAGAAGATCAAACTCTCTTCCAGCATTGCTCAAGATAGTTCTGTAGATTTCGAAATCCCACTCAAACGGCTTGAATACGCGCGTGGGAACGACGTGATCAGGTCCTGCTACCTCAATGAACTTGAGATTGAAGCCGTCTCGCTTGACTGCTCTCAGAACACGACTCCACATGTCTTCAAACTTGAGCCTGCCACCGTCGTGAGTCCAGTACTACTGAGGGTCATTCGAGTCACCGTGCCAAAGTCGTACGCGGTCGGCCATGTTGAACATGAGCCATTGTTGCCTCCTTTCGGCCTTGCGTTCCAGTACTCTCGTGCTGACCGGATATACGACGGCAGCGATGACGTTGAGATCTTGGCTGCCTTCGAATGCCCGTCGGAGGAGACTGTAATGGCCCAGGTGCGGCGGATTGAAGCAGCCCGAGTATATGAGGACGTTATTCTCCTGACCCCTCTTTAGCTGAGGTCTTCCTGGGGAGGATCTTGGACCGAATATGTTCGTGTGATGGCAGCCTGTTGTGGAAGGAGTCGGCTCGCAAAGACATGGTCCATAGGCATCTGAGAGGTACTGCCCTAGGTCGGCAGTCTCATTCTGTCTCTCGTGAGGATCATCATCTTGCAATGCCATTCAGGAGTTTGGGGTTTTGGCGATGGGATAAATCAGCTGCTGCCGAATCGGTGTGAAGTAGGAAAGGTTTTGTTTTGTGTAGGTTGCACTCCTCAACTCGACTCGAACTTTGTGCTGCTGGAAAAAACACGTGACTAGCGTTTACGTTTCCCGTTTGGCATAACTAAGGTATACCGAGTTTGAGACTACGTCAATGTAGAGCGGAGCAAGTAGAGGTTGCTGATTTTGGTCGTAGAGGAGGGACCGTAGACTGCGTGAACAGACCGTGGCCGTGAGACGTGGCTTGCTTTGTATACTAATCATGAATTTGGAATAGTTACAGTTGAACGTTTCCTGCACATCATGACGGCTTCTCTGTGTGGGAAATGGGCGCAAAGTATTGTTGAAATTACATTTGCAGTCTCTGCTGAAAGTGACATGAACACACCTATAGGGCGATGCAGAGAAACGGCTATATTAAACAAAGCTTTCCCCTTTCACTCTTCACTGCACTTGATAGGTTTCAGCGGCGATATTGGTACACCTTTGTGCTTGTGATGAAGAAGTCACCTATGCCTTTACGAAGTAATGCAAAATGTATTTCTCAAATGGATTAGACTTTGTGACTGATAATAGTGATCCTGCAAAAAAGTTGTCAGGAAAGACATATTCCTAACCCAAGTTCTTGCGGCAATGGATTCAATACGCAGGCCATTGACATGATCAGATACGGAATATCTACCTGATGGCTGACCCAAGGGCCAGTTTGTCATCAACATGTTGCTTACATCGACCTCAACCACCTCTCCTAACGAAACCAGGCCCAGGATGGCCAAAGTCCGGACAAGCCTAACAAGCTCAGCGTTTTGTTTTACTTGTGTTGGCAAGAAAGAGTTCAGCGTCAGAAGTCTGGGGTTGTGAATTGGATTCGTGACTCGAGGAATCTGAAGGTTGAGAAGAGTTCCGGACGAATATGTGTTGGGAAGAAGATGCTGACGTGATTATGCGTGGAACTCAGTAAATTTGTACAACTCGCAGAATTCAGTGCTCTGTAGTTAACAAAAGTGTTCGGAAGTCGTTGCCGCTTGTCAGCATCCCGCGGCCAAGACATTTCTAAGTTCATCATCGCAGCCTTTAATCTCAACTGAAAACCTTCACATCCTATGCTCCGCGACCGCAAGTGTCAAGCGTTTGAGTCCTTTGAGTGAAATTGATATAACTGCTCGTAGTAGAGGACTGTCATAGCTCCAAGCGAGTCTCATCTCATGAAAAGGCTCAATAGAAAATGAAACGATTGAGAATGAGACTGAGGCCGCCCCGGCGTGAGGGCCGGGCGTCCCACTGCGGCCCCGCTGAGTTCTGCACCGGTGGACGGACCACGGCGCTGACACGCAGAGCCTGGAAAGCAGTGGAAAGGACCCCGCACTCACTCAGTCACTGAGGTGTACAGTCATCGGCCGCTTCACTGTCCCGGCCCGAGATTCGTAACTCGAAAGTCCCGCTTCCGCTCTATTCTTTCAGTTCTACAACTCATCACAGGCTTGCTTTGACTCACCCTCTCACCCTCTTCTCAGTCGAATCATCAAACATGGCTTCACCTCTTAGAATTGGCTACGTGCCGGAGCACTTCTCCACGCCCCTCTATTTTGCCAAGGAGCACTTCGGCCTCGATGCCACCTTGGTTCCCTTCCCCTCCGGAACGGGACACATGATTACGGCCATTCGCGGCGGCGAAATCGACGTTGGTATTGGGCTGACAGAAGGCTGGATCGCCGGCCTCGGCAAGGAAGACGCCCCCGGGGATGGCGGCTACCGTCTCGTCGGCACCTATGTTGACACGCCCCTCTGTAGGTTCACAAGGCCAACTCCTCAGAACACTACTGACATAGTAACCAACAGGCTGGGCCATCTCAACCGGTGCCAAGCGCCCCGAAATCACCTCAGTAGACTCCCTCAAGGGTGGCAACATCGGCGTCTCCCGCATCGGCTCCGGCAGCCAGATCATGGGCTTCGTCCTCGCCGACCAGCACGGCTGGCTCACCCCGTCTACCCCGGCACCGTTCTCTAACACGGTGATTCTCAACAACTTTGAGAACCTCCGCAACGCCGTTAACTCGGGCGCTGCTGACTTCTTCATGTGGGAGCACTTCACCTCCAAGCGCTACTACGACTCGGGTGAGATCCGCCGTGTAGGCGAGATCTACACGCCCTGGAGCAGCTGGAAGATTGTCGCGTCCACGGCGTTGGCCAAGGACGGCCAGAAGCTCGACGCGAGGATCAAGGATCTGTTTGAGAAGCTTGACAAGGGCGTGAAGCACTTCAATGAGAACAAGGATGAGGCTGTCAAGTATATTAGCACCCATCTGGATTACTCTGAGGCGGACGCCAGGGAGTGGCTGAAGACGGTCAAATTTACGGATGGCGTGGAGGGTGTCAAGCCCGAGGTTGTGAACAACACAGTCGATATTTTGAGGAAGGCTGGAGTTTTGGTGGAGGATAAGGGGAGACAGCCCGAAGCCATGGTAGCCAGGGACTGAGCAACAAGTTGAATGAGAGAAAAGATTTCACGTTCATCAAACGATTATCTATTGCATCGTTTCCAAAGAACGACATTGGCCTCGGATTTCATTGTGTATAATCACGATGAGCTGCCATAAGAAAGGCAGATGCAATTGTCTTGACTCATGATTTACCAACATACTCTCGCAATGTCCCGACACTAATGTTAGGGTATCTACCACTCTCATCACCATTTGCAGTGATCGTCGACAGCAATTATTCGTATAGGCAGCTAAGCCTTCCCAGACTTGCCCTTCCTTCTCTTCCCCTTGCCTGCGAGAAGGTCGCGCTTCTCCTGCTTGCGCGTCTCCTTGTCTTTGGCTCCAATAACACCAGTCTCTGAGCCACACGGCCACTTTGCAAGCACGGCGGCCTCATCCTCCTCGCTCCACTCGCGCGGCAGCACAGCGAAGACAAGGTACGAGGTATGGGTCTTCAGCTCCGGCTCCGCGCGGTGGATAATGCGACCCTGCAACCACGGCTTGCCCGCAAATGGTCCTTCTTCTTCATCACCATTCGTGCCCTCTCCCGCTTGATCCACGTCCATGGCGTTGCCCGCCGGTGAGTCGTCTGTCGAGTTGGGGTCTGCTGAGTTGTGGTACTCTCTCGTTCTTCTCTCAATCTCGCGAAGCTTGCCGACTGCCTGGCCCACGTCGCGTGCGCTCGCCGCGATACCGCGATCGGGCTGGCTGTACCCAGCACGATCCCGGATGACGTTGAACTTCTTGTGTGAGATCTCAATCATATCAATATCCACCCATCCCAATTGTCTCATTGTGTTGATCGTTCGTTGTACTTGCTCGATGCAGGGGGAGAAGGTGCAGATGTAAACCGACTTCTTGGGATTTAGTGGGGAAACCCATTCTTGTGTCTCGCCTTCTGTGTCCTTCGTCGCTGGCTTTCGTCGTGACAGGTGGGGGAGGGCCTCCCAGGGAGCGGGTAGATCCAGGAACACCGACTCTGCCTCGGGACTTCTACCGTCCACCAGGAACCCGCCGTTGTAAACGTCTCGATGCGAGAGCTTCACGATGCCTTCCAGCCCGTGCGCAGTGATCTCTTCTTGCATCTTCAAATAACGGTCCTTGTTGAATTCGAAGCTGAAGACCTTGCCCTTTCGTTGAGAGTCATCTTCGGGGTATCCGCTGTAAACCGCACGCGCTGATGCGTGAGTGAAACTACCACTACCTGCGCCAGCTTCGATAATATGGGTACCGGGTCTCGCTCGTATGCGCTGAAGGACGTAACTATAGTCGGGGGTGTAGACGACTTGCGTTCGATGCGGCAGGCCCGCGGTCCAGAGTTCGGCTGTAGGCTGAAGAATGTGCACGAAGCCACTCGCGGCGGCAGCCGCCTTCTTAACCGGTGCGCTGGATTCCGCCTCGGCCTCATCTGCCGCTACTGGTGTTGACGCGTCCGTTTCCTCTTCCTTCCTCTTGCGCTTGCGGCCTCTGGAGCCAGTGTCAACAATCGAGGCACGAATTTGCGATCCCCATGGTACGTTGATCAAGGTGGAGTGGGGAAATGAGCCGAATCGTGTGTTAAGGACTGCTCCTTCGGCATAGCCGTCGACAGCACCGGTAGAATCTTTGAGGATGAGAGGAACGAGGTTGTCGCGAGAGAGCTGCACGATAGCGATGGAATTGGCAGACGTCCTGGGGCCAGGCTGAAGGAATGGAGATGGCTTCGTCATTTTTGTGATTTCGGTCGCCATGCTGGCCAGTGATGAGCCAGACTTGATCGACCCTGAATGCCTTTCTGGGCAATTGGAGTGGTGCAGGAAAGCTACCTAGCCAATGCAGGTCGTAGGGCAGTCGAGGAAAAACTTCGCGAGGCTGGATTGGAGAAAAGTTAGCTGTGGCTAAGCGCGGGGCAGCTGTGGCTGAGTGAGAGCTTGACCACTCAGATGTTGACACAGCGCCCCAATTGACTGCGAGGCTGACGATGGTGTCACACCGGCCATTTTTGATAGGTGGGCGGCTAATTGCTCCCTCCAACAAAGTCGCCGTCCCCTCCCTTCCTAATTGAGTGACTCAACCCTCTCAGTTCGACCCTTTGACCCGACCCTCTCGACGTGACTCCCTACTCTCATGCACTCTGCCCTCCTTGTGCCTCTCTCCTTTTATTCTGGATGAATCGCCTCTTTAGACTCACCAGAATTTCCATTTCTCTCTCCACTCAGATACCCAACTTTCGATTCTCTAGGGCTTGTTCCTCCATCGCGACTATGGAGTCTTTAAAGGTGCACAACTCCTTGAAGCCCGGTCAACCGGTGCCATTTACACCAATCAACCCGGGCAAGGTGTCTTGGTATGCTTGCGGTCCTACTGTCTACGACAAGAGTCATTTGGGCCATGCCCGCAACTATGTGTCGACCGACATCATCCGGCGCATTATGATGCACTACTTCGGCGCGGATGTGAAGTTTGTCATGAACATCACTGATGTCGACGACAAGGTTTGATTCACTAGCTTTCCACTGGCACATCAGGCTTTATTGACCATTTCCTGTGGCATAGATTATTATCAAGGCCCGAAGACAACGTCTCCTCGAACTTGAGAAGCAGAAGAAGTACTCGGACGAAGAGCTGGCGAAGCTTACTCTGACAGCTTTCCGCGCATACGCCGAGAAGAGCTTGTCTCTGATCCAATCATCCGACCTCGACGAGAACAACTACCTCGAGCGAAGAGATAGCGCATATGGAAAGGTTCTTGCAGGTGGCACCCTGACTGGTGAAGGCAAGCCCGGCGACGACGAGGCCAAGACGAAGATGCACATCGCGAACATGGACGCTGCTGCATTTGCGATCAAGGACAAGAAGTTCTTCCCTGGAACCGATGAGGTTCTTCTTCCGTACCTCGACTCCCTCTATAAGGAGACCATTGATACGAGCGATCAGACCATCTTTACCGACCTGACCCAGAGCATGGAGAAGGAATTCTTCGACGATATGGACGCTCTCAACTGCCTGCGACCCGACGTCATTACGCGTGTTACGGAATATGTTCCCCAGATTGCGAGCTTTGTCGAGCGCATTGTGGACAAGGGATTCGCATACGAGTCTGACGGATCCGTATACTTCGATATCACAGCTTTCGAGAAGGCCGGAAACACATACGCCCGTCTGCGACCCGGCAACCGCAACGACAAGTCACTGCAGGAGGATGGAGAGGGAGCTCTGTCGAAGAACCTGGGCGAAAAGCGCAAT
Organism: Colletotrichum tamarilloi; assembly: GCF_030869305.1. Classification (NCBI taxonomy): domain Eukaryota; kingdom Fungi; phylum Ascomycota; class Sordariomycetes; order Glomerellales; family Glomerellaceae; genus Colletotrichum; species Colletotrichum tamarilloi. Next base: position 25,196 of record NW_026849574.1, on the reverse strand, counting down.
GAAGGCGATTTCGCGCTGTGGAAGAAGTCCAAGAAGGGAGAGCCATACTGGGAGAGCAGATGGGGTCAGGGTCGGCCGGGGTGGCACATCGAGTGCTCCGTCATGGCCTCTGATATTCTCGGAGCCCAGATGGATATTCACTCCGGCGGTATCGATTTGGCCTTCCCTCACCACGATAACGAGCTGGCCCAGAGCGAGGCTTTTTACGTCGATAACACAAAGGGCGAGCACACGTGGGTCAATAACTTCATGCACATGGGTCACCTGTCAATCTCCGGTTCAAAGATGTCCAAGTCCTTGAAGAACTTCCAGACTATCCAAGATGCCCTTGCCACGACTTACACATCCAGAGGAATGCGCATTGTGTTCCTGATGGGCAAGTGGAACGATGGCGTCGAGATTTCCCCCGACATGCGCGCCCAGGCGTCTAGCTGGGAGGCAACTATCAACGTGAGTCTATGAGCCGTATCGTAATAATAACTTCTAAGCTAACGTTTCGGCAGAACTATTTCACCAACGTCAAGGCATATGTTGCGGATGCCAGCGCTTCTACCGATGGTGTCGAATCTCTGTCACTGTCAGAGAAGCCCACCGGAGGACTTGTCAGCAGCCTGGAGAAAGCCAAGACTGACCTGCAAACCGCCCTCACCAACTCTTTCGATACCCCTCAAGCGATGCGTGTTATTCAGGAACTTGTCAGCGAGGCCAACAAGGTCGTTGTTTCCCAAGATGCAGAGGCTAACGTGCCCGCACTCGTTGCCGTCGCCCGCTGGATCACAAAGATTCTTGGAACATTCGGTCTCGACGAGAATGCCACGGCGCCCTATGACGGCCTCGGCTGGGCTGCACCTGCGTCCAACGCAAAGCTTGACCCCAAGACTGTCGTGCAGCCGTACGCGACGGTGTTCCAGACCGTGAAGTCGGATGTGGAGGCGCTGAAGACTTCGGCCGATTCCGTTTCCGCCCTGTTGTCGCAACAAAACCCGGAAGCCGAGTACTCTACTTTGGCTGATAAGGGTGTTCGCGATCCTGAGCAATTGGCTCTGCCGTATCTGCGTGCTACCTCGAGACTACGCGACGAGCTCCGTCGTATCGTGTCATCAGTGTCTCCAGAGACGAAGAAGGCCATCCTGTCTCTTACAGATCGGATTCGTGACGAAGACCTTACAAATCTCGGAGTTTACTTGGATGACAGGCCGGATGGCAAGTCGTCATTGATCAAGTTTGTGCCTGCCAGCGAGTTGATCGCGGCGAAGAATGAGAAATTGGCCAGGGAAGCGGACAAGGCCCGGGCCAAGGAAGAGGCGAAACGAGCGCGCGAGCAAGCGGAGAAGGAGAAGTGGGAGAAGGCTAAGCTTCCCCACACGGAGCTGTTTAAGGGAGACGAGAAGTACTCGGAGTGGGACGCGGAGGGACTGCCAACTAAGCTTAAGGACGGCAGTGACGTGCCCAAGAGCCAGCTCAAGAAGCTGCAGAAACAATGGCAGAGCCAGAAGAAGGCGCACGAGGAGTATCTGGTCAAGTTTGGTGGTAAATCATAGACAGGCCAGATTTGATGGCATCGACTAGCATTAAAAGCGAGTAATTCACGACTTGCAAAGCTAGAGGCAACTCGTGGCGGCATCACGCTCGTGTGAAGATGGAAATTCACATTGGGGGATTAACAAAAGAGTACCCATATTCTCTCAGTGACAGAACCTACTCACAGAGCAGTCGTTTCCCACGATAAAGAGGCTTCATTCATTGCAGAACAGCGTTCGTGCACAGAAGGGCGAGCTGGTGGAAGAGCTGGCATGAAGCTACCTGCACTAGCTGTGGGAAGGGTGGACACTAGGACCCCTGGCGTCTGGACCCTTGCCAAGCCGGGGGGCTTCCGTCGATGCATGATCCCGCTGTTGCCAAGAAAGGTGATCGTCTTGTGCCGGGCCATCGATGATCTGGCAGCTACCTTACCACGCGGGCCTCGGCCATTGAATCGATTCTTCACCAAAGCCTCTGGTGTAAGATGTGCTGTGAGGTTGTCTGGAGGAGAAAAGCAATGTGACGAAACCACAGTCTCACGTTCACCCATAATGCGTAAGCTTCTTTTGGAGCAGCATTCGTAAGATCAGCAGATTTATGAGGGCCGCGGACCAGCGGTCTACGAAAGCCTCACGCATGGCTGAGCTTACTGCCGGGCGGATGCAAGTTTCCAAGGCACAAGTCGAAACCTTGGAACAACAATGCCAGCACCAGCCAACCAGCCACCCAATCACCCAACTACTCAGCCAGTCAGCCAAGCGGCAGCCCATCCAAGCTATCTTCTTGGACCCGGATGGCACCCGTCAAGGTTCCGTCCGCTCTTTGTCATGAAAGAGGGCCTGGAATCGTCGATTCAAGCGGTGAGGGGGGATTGGTCTGGAACTTGGACGATTCAGAGAAGAATAAACAGCTCTCGCCCACCTTACGAGAGCTACCCCTCATTCTCACGGTTCCCCTCCCCCTATTCTTTGGAGAGTACATCGGATTGAAGAGTCTCTGAGACACCCGCTGCACGGAGCTTCCTGACACGTCATTGAAGAGGGACTCGGACCTCAGCTTCACTCCAAGTCATGCAGGGTCGACCTGTCTTTTCTTCAAGATCAAAGGTTATGTGGGCTGTATATGCCGAAGCTGCATAAGAGCTGGAGACTGTTGGCTTAAACTTGCTCGATCCTGATGAGAGAGGAGGGCCGAAGGGGGCATCATTGTGTAACAAGACTCCCTATGGTAGCTCCAATGGGAGACACAGGGGGGGCGGCGGCGCATGGAGACCTTCTTTGCCGGTTAGCCGCGCGATGGTCAAGCTTTCTTGCCGCAGCGTCCCCAGTTGTTTTTTTCGTCTCTGGTTCAGCCCAGCAGGGGTGGCTGACATAGTGACGCAGCTCCCAATGCCGAACTCCCCGGGCCGGCGGGGCTTGACCGAATCGGCTACAAGCGTGGAATTCCGGGCAACATCTCAAATCTTGAATCTAGCTTGATTGGCAGCGAACTTCAAAGGGAGGCTTGTGGACTATAACCTTTGTTTAGCTGTGTTCGTCCAGTGTTGTGTTGCTCAGTCATAACCGTTGGCTACTCTTGCTTGACCCGAGAGTTTGAATGCAAGAGTAGAGGAAAAGAGAGAGAGAGAACGAGAGAGGTGGGCTCAGGAGTCTAAACCCCCCCTCCTCGGGCTCTCCCTCGAATCATAACCCGCAAAAGACACACGGCCGTGGAAACGCGGACAAAGCCGTCGTCACTCGTCAGGTCCCCCGACTCCCGCGAGAACGAAAGCGCTGCCGATGTGCCGAGCAACCCCGCCAAAACACATCCACGGCTTTACGTCAGGTCCATGTCGGGCAAGGCTAAGTCGGCAAAGAAGACGCCAGACGCCAGACGGTGGCTCGTCCAATAGCTTGCCTCTGAAGACGTGCCTTTCCTGGGTCAGAACTGGTTTCGATGGTAATCGAGCTAGACTAGACCCCATCCTGCCACCCCGCGCCGCGTCAAGGGTTTGATGCTTCAGCTAAGGCCTCCCGTCGGTTTCCCAACTTGTGTCCAATGGCTTCGCGAGCTAGAGCATGAATCGGCGGGACGCGGCCTCCGTGAAAGGTGGCAGAAAAGGCAGGCGTGGCCAGCGTTGATGGATGAGGGTCGAGGGGTGCTGGATCGACCCCTCCATCATGTCATCGGGCAGTGTGAATTCAGGGGCACAGGAAGGTTAAGGGGTTTTTCTCGAAATAGAGCAAGCTTAGATGGGCCCTTTGTCGATCACATGAGAGCTTGACCTGGTTGCTGGAGGGGCATAAGAACCCCTCAAGCTGCTCCCTCATTTTTGACTTAGGAAACCTACTACTTCACTCTCAAGCTCGACTACATCACTACATACCAATTGACTTTATACACCTACCCAACCCCACACCAAACTATTCAAAATGTTCGGATTCGGAGAAGCCAAGGAGCACCGTGACGCCGTCTATGAGGGCCAGCACGAGGGCAAGCTGTCCCACGAGATTGTTGCCGGTGGTGCTGCCTTTGAGGCCATGAAGCTCTTCGAGGACCGCCAGCGCAAGAACGGTATGATTAAGAACTTCCTTAACTCATCCAGAACTCGTACTAATCATCATTCTGCACAGGCGAGCCCGTCAAGCACCAGTTCGCCAAGGAGATGATTGCTGGCATTGCCGGCGCCGAGGTCGACAAGCTCTTCGAGACCAAGGGCCTGGACTACATCGACCGTGAGAAGGCCAAGAGACACGCTGAGAAGCAGGCCGAGCACCTGTACCAGGAGCAATACGGTGACATGGACGAGTACAACCCGTAAGCAAACTTTCAGATCATTCAATACACATCGAACAGGGACTGACACATTGATATAGTGAGCGCCGAGGCCGCCACGAGCGCATGGACTACTAGATAGTGTGTGTATATTTTATCAACGGCCGGACAGATATACTATGACGAAATGAAATTCATTTGAAGAACTGAACAAACACTATTTTATTGACACTTGAACTTGTGACATGCAAATTGGTATCTAAAGCTGCTAACATTATCCAAACTCGCTGGTTTGCATGCCACAGTAATCATATACTCACACAAATCCTCCCACCATTCAATGCTTCAATCCAACCGGCAGGGCACTCGAAGAAGCAGACCCGAACTTCATATCACTACTGCCCCCAGTAATTTGTTCGAATAACCTCTCCCGCTCCTTCTGCAGCGCCGTGCGCGTGCTCTCCAACCTCTCCCCGCGAACTTTTTGCTCCCGCGAGAGATACATGTGTCGGTCCCTGGTCTCGTGGAGGTACCGACTCAAAGCCTGGGCACATTTCTCAATCGACATTCTCGACTTCTTGATCTCATCGTGGAACGCCATGTCGGAGTAGATGTTGTCAAACAGCACATCTCCCATGAGGTTGCCGTGGTTGATGTTAATCGGCGGCAGGTCTCCGATGTACGGAGTCATCCGTTGCGCCTGCATCACCAACATCCTCGCTTCCTGCGCCGCGCTCTCGGCGCGCTGCAACGCACTCCGCTCCATCATGTCCGTCATCGATCCGCCGCCAAACATGTCCATGCGCGAGTGGCTCAAGGCGTCGTCCATGTGCCGCAACGAGTCGCCCATCCTCTTCATCGCATCCGTAAGAAGGCGTATGGCATGCTGTTCAGCTTCGACTTTTGATCGGGTATCATGGTACTCGTGTAGCGCCTGTTCCGCCGACTGCTCGAGGGTATCCTCTTCGGGATAACTCGGTGTCGGGCCCGCAAAGATCGAATCATAGAGGCTATCCAGCTCGCACTGCGCCTCATCATGCCGCCTGGCTTCCACCTCAAGCGCCTTGCTTGCCTCACGCGCCTCGCTCAACTGCTCCTTCACGTTCTTGTTGAGCTCCTTTTCGCGGTGTTCGTCCTGCAGGACGTCAAAGTATTCACGCTCCTCGCGAGCGGCGCGCTCATCGAATTTGTCGCGCTTGCCGACGGCCTTGTGCACGAAGCGGCGCATGACGCTGTCGCGAAACTTTTCATGGTCTTTGAGTTCCTTTTTGCGGCGGCTGTCGAGGGCACGGATATTTCTGTCGGATTCTTTAAGCTGGTGGTCTAGGTCTGTGATGAGACGGCGTTGTTGACGGAGGTCGGGGATGGCGTTGTCTGTGTCTGCGAGGATGGCGAGGAGCTGGCGGTTTCTGACGGCTGCTTGGCGGATTTTGGATTCCAAGTCGGAAGTGGCCATGGTTTTATTGTCTCTGTGGGATAGAGAGGATGCAGCGGCTGCTTTTTGATACTTAGGTAAGGTAAAGGTACAAGAGGTATTATTGTTTGCGAACGGTATATAGAGTTCACGTATGAGAAAATGAAGTACTAAATAAGTATCGTGAGGGTATCGTGAGGTTCAAATATTGTGGCAAAGCCTCGAATAAAAAATACACAGGCGGGTTTAGGTTTTACTGAAGTTCTGGTTTTTGACGATGGAGTCAAAACACGAGAAAACCTGTCAATGACAAAAGCTCATGCCGGGGGGCTCTCTCCGAGGCCTGGGCATTATATGTTCGCCCGGCAATCCTTGGCAGACATGATGAATGCCCAACCATAGTCCCATCTCGGTGTTGGTTCGGTGGCTGAAAGGATCAAAGGTGACCATTCCCTCCAAGTCCCCAGCAACATAGTCATAGCATAGCGATGGCAAGCGTGGCACCCCATGACATCAGACCCTCGCCCTTGAACATTATTCGGCCGGGTTGCCTCTGCGGTGCGGCGACGCCCACTGAGTGCGGGGTGGGTAATCCCGTCGCGGTGGACGGATCAAAATAAGGGTCTGGTTTTTCTCTTGTCTTACCACCCAACCGCATTAGCAGGGCGAAGACTAAACTGAGAGGGCGGCGGCGAAATGGGGCAACACCGGGGAATGGGTGTGGTGAACTGGTGAAGGGGGAAATCAGTCAATACTGTTCCGGTTTGAACTATTGGGCTGTGAGCTGGGATCATCGGTGCCCGTAGAGTTGCGCCACAGACCGAGATGGCGGGAGAGGGAACTAGCCTTTAGAGTCTACACTCTTGTTCAAACCGAGCCACAGCGGATCGAGCTACTATTCTCTGTTGCCGCCCAATTGCGGCCCTCAAAGTTAGTAATTTTTCCATTTACAAATACGGATCTTTCATGGAGAAGTTCCAAGTAGCTGCAGTTGGGAGAATCCGTTGATCACAAAGACTAAGACTCTATTGGGATGGGGGAGGAACAGCCACACGCTAGAAACCTGCCAAGAATCGAAGGATTCGGCGCCGCTGTGAAACTCGAGAGACCTGGATAAGACCTAACACGATCTAATCGCTTGGAATGATGCTGATGTTTGTGGCCAGTAATCACAAAAACAGCAGGGATCATCGCCCATTGTCCATGACACTTGGGAACCAGGTAGGACCTGGAGACTGACGAAGACAACAGAGGGGAAGTGGTTTCGGTGTGGCTGGTGCTCCTTGATCTGCTCTTTTTTTTTTGCAAGCGGAGAGGCCATGAGTTCATGTTTTGAACCGACTGTCTTGTCTGTCACCCATGACGATGACGATATGCACCACCCGCCGGACCAGCGAGTCTGTTGTTAATGGCATCGAGATCATAGCGATCTTGGTGACAATGTTCATCGGCAGTCTTGAGGAGCTAAGGCATAACGATGCCCAACGAACAACAGAAACAAATTGAAGAAAAAAATCAAGGCAACCCACCCAGCACCGCGGTCAAGCCCGCAAATGCCCAATTTCATGCGCATTGACCTTGTGGCCCATCGTGAGAGAATCTTGCACGATGGAACAAATACCCTCATTAATGATATAGATGACCCAGATAAGTAGTCTCGCATGCCTCATGTTAGCCTTGCGTACCACTCACGACAGTCCTCATTCGAGGGTCTCCCCCCATTGCGCGACAGATACCTGAAGACCAGCGACAGCCACGTGGGCGAATGGCAGCTGATGTTGTCGATGCCAACGAGGCGGCGGCAATCCACAATCGTCTTGCTCCATCGGGGATGATCCCCGTTGACAACTTCAATCACCGGCGTCATGGTTCCCCATTCATGAAAATGGTCGGCCCTGCTAGTTAGTTGGCTGTCAATTGTCCGCCCAGCAACCGGAAGTGGTCCGCGGTATATTGTCCATCTTTAATTGAATTGATTCAGAACGCCTGCTTACCCTTCCCTCGCTGACCACGGTAGCCTGCGATACCGTTGAGTCGTGGTAATTTTACATGAAATACCCAGTCTATGCTTGTTAGTCCATCTAACCCAGTTCCCATACCGCCTTATCTATCCCAGAAGAAACCAATGCAATGAAACCACTAGCAAATCAAGCGATATCGAATGATAGAAGAACCTCATCCGGGGTTAATCCTCCGCCCCTGACTCATAGTCTAGTGCTTCTTGGTTGCTCTCCGTCTCTAAGTGGATGGGTCCCTTCTTCCTCGGCTCTTCTACAAGCATCAGCGCCCCCCACGTCAAGGACGCCAAGAACGCAACGTAGAACCACGGCAACCCCTTCCACAGTCCCTTCTTCTCAAGTCCGACCGAGAAGGCCCACGCCAGTACCGGTCCGCCGAGCGGAGACCCAAGGGTATCGACCATACTCGTGAGCGCGTACAACCGGGACGTGTGCTCCGGATCGACAAACTCGGTGATCATGGCGCGCGCGAGCGGGTTGTGGGCCGAACCAAAGGTCTGGAAGACGAGACCCAGGAGAAAGACGACGATCTCCCTGCTAAAGGCCTCGAGAAGCGCACCGGCGGCGATCATGATGTAGGATGCCTTGGCGAGGAGGGCGTCCTTACCGAAGCCGGTGCGGCGGAAGCGGCCGCGGGGGTCGACAACGATTTTCGAGACCCATGGGAGGAGAACGAGGGTGCCGAGGTGTAGAAAGCCCAGCGGGGAGAGGAGGAAGCTGGTTTGGGCGAGCGTCCAGCCAAAGTTCTTGCTCACGTACTGCGGTAGTGTAGAGGAGTTTGCCGTCATGATGGGGTTGCCGACGATGGAGGGCACAAGGCAGAGGAGGATATTGCGGTTTCTAAGGATCGCGAGAGAGTCCTTAAGCTGAACCAGCCCTTTGAAAAAGCCTTCCTTGATGGCATCGCCCAGCGGCAGCTGCGGTTTCGGCGGTTCGTGCCCGTTGTCGAGCTTGACGCGGAGAGTCTCGGGTAGGAGCATGATGATGAGGAAGACGAACGGTGTGAGTAGGAACACCATACGAATCGGCACCCAGGGGCCGAATTTCTCCATCAGGAAGCCGGCGGAGACGTGGCCGCTAACGCCACCCACCACGGCGCCGACGGACAGGATGACAAAGTTTGAGGCGCGGTCCTTTTCGGTGCTGATATCGGCGGCCATGGCGTAGACATTATTGAAGACAACGACGATGCCGCCGCCGAAAAAGAAGAAGCAGGAACCGAAGAAGAGGTAGTAGATGCTCAGCTCGGGGAAGTTGGCCAGAATGAAAGGGGACCAGCTGAAGGCGGCGATGGTGCCAAGGTAGGCGAAGACGAGACCTGCCTTCCGGCCGATGCTGAACGTACAGAATTTGTGTTAGCGATCAGGTAAATGGACTTGTAGTAAGATAGTATGACTTCAATTTTGCTCTCACGCAGGAGGGGAGTCGCGAGTTACCTATCTGACAAGACGCCGTAAGGAAAAGCGACGAGGAAGTTGACGACGGCTCCAATTAGAGACTGCCACCCGCCCAACCAAGCAAGCTGCTTTTGCACCTCGTCGACCTTGCACTTCATCTCCGGGATCACTTCCGCGGGGCTAGTTTTATAGTGCTTATGGCAAATGTCATCCTCGATGAGCCTCATCATGGGAAGCATAAGCATCATGCCCTTGATAGTAATGGCAAACTTGAGGAGAGCCAGCATAAAGATGATGGTACGCGGCGATCGGGCATGAAACGGAGCCAAGGCGCCATTGAGACGCGAGCCGGCTTTGTAGACCATCCCACCGAGAGCACCGCCGAGACCGCCATCACCGGAGGAGGGCCGTCTCCATTTTGGCGGCGGAGGTCTTTGAAAAGCACGGAAGCCGGCACGGGGCGACGGTTCGGACAGGTCCATTGGTAGCACCCCTTCGTGGTCCGAATATTCGGCGCCCAAGAGGTGCTCTTCCTCCACCTCGTCTGATAGACGTGGCATCTTCTCAAGCTTAGGCCGGTATTAAGGGACGAACGCAATGAAAGACGGAATTCAGTGAAGCAATGAGACGATAGCGAATGAATAAATGACAGGGAAAGAGAGTGCTGAACAGTAGACAGCGTACAAAGAATGGAAAGGCTTGTTTGACAGGGTTGTGGACAGCGAACCCGATGACGACGCGTCTGGGCAAAGAATTCCCGTCGCCAAGGCGGCAAGTTTCAGCTGGAGTCGGCGTCTTGCTGTAATAACTCCCCGAAGCTTTCCTCGTACAGCGCCGTGTAGCTCTGTTACGGACTGGGATGTGGGTATTGCCAAAGCTTGATGAAGTTTAGTAGAGTACTCAGACTGGCTGTGCAGTTTGGTGCTAATTCGAGCTAATTGAAAGTAGAGCCTTAACAGCTATGCCTGTCAAATGCCACGACCGGAAAAGCTTCAGCAATGCACTACCTTTCGCATAATGGCAAGCCGTCCAAACATCACCAGATGCCGATTCCGCAGCGTAAGAGTCCGTTAATTTATGCTTTCATTTACTTACGAAAGCTTCCTTGATTGCTGCTGGTCCTTAAGAGACCTAACATATGCTACTGAACTGAAAGTTGTAAAACTCTCCCGCTGAAATACTCACTCTGCTGTGATGTTCTAACATTGATCCGTGACGACTCATACTGTCGTGAAAAATCGAGACAGCGAGCACAACTGGCGCTCTTAAGAGCTATATGCGGGTCTTCGGCTCTTAAGAGCAATAGGTGTTTAATTCTCAAGGTTGTCGCTCGTACATCGATAACAATGTCACCATTTTCTAGGCCTAGGTGGTATTACCCCCTCAAATGAGAGCTATCAGAAGGAAGAGAGACGCATACGTGAAGTAATGCGATCGGGGCACAAAGTCTTGCTGATGAGCCGCGCTACATAGCACACTGACCTCAAGTGCTTTGTGTTCGTTCATCCCAAATCCTCTGCTCATCATCTTCTTCCTCATAGTGAAGCCTTGAGAGACTGTACGTGTTGTCAGACGCTAAAACGTAGAGGATCATGAGAGCCGCAAACGATGGCCAAACAGAGAGGATCACATCGACAACTGCGGCTCCAATGTACGTTGGACCCCAGCCCCAAAAATGATTCGTCACCACCATGATAGAGGTGATGAAGCTATACAGTCTGGTTATGAGCCAGAGAGAGACTGCAATGAGTAGAAGAGTAGATGCCTACCAAGTAAATTCGGGTTAGCAACATTTTCAGATGGATTCAGATCTGTCTCTAAGATCAAGAAAAGACTACCTACCTTTTGGGTAGGACTGCCCCTGGCCGTCTTGAAGGATACAACGGCATAACCAACCAAGCCGAGGGCCGCAACAAAGAGGAAGCCAATGTTGACGACACCCATGTATTGGGCGGCAAATCCCAGCCTGATCGCATTGTCCCAATCACCTGGTACATAGCGGTCTCTGCGAGGGAGGATTTCGAACAAGACCGTCTCAGCGACCTCACAGGCAAAAATCGCCACAGCTACCAGAGTTACTAGAGCCGACAGGCCGAGCACCACCTTTCTTCCGATGCGATAGGCTTTGGAATCGTCGCTCTCGGACCCGCTGCGGATCTGGGTTATGGCGTGAGCTAGAGAAAAGAAGGCGAGAAGAAGGGCGACATGGCCTAGGTATCCAATCAGCCCACCGACGAAATAGACATAGACAAGTTCATTCGGAAAGGAGAAATGGCCGTTCTTCCGCCAAGCGTAAGAGACTGTGATAACAATCCAGTAAATGAAACTGAGGAGTTCAGATCTAAAAAGCGTCGGCGGTGTTAGTCTCGTGATCGGAAACGTGTTGGATCCGATACGGTTGAAGCTTTCTCGGGAGGTGCGGTGAAAGTTATAAGCAATGATGATAGAAATTCCTCACATGCTCCAAAGCCCCAGGGCAATCTTGGTAAAGTCAACCCATCGGCGTGTGTGATCGTGCTTGGCCCCGGGCTTCCGCAGGACAAGTACGGAGAATCCCAAGGCGGGGAGAACTACAAGGCCGGATAGAACGGTCCGTAATACGGATCCTGTTATATAAGGTTGATAGTCCATCGTGAAGCTACCTACTCAAATCAAAATTGCTATATTTTAGAATCTAGATCGAAGCGATGCCGCGTTGAGGAGTGTGTTGATTATGTTCGTCTTTGGTGGACATATGAGTGATGCAGGAATAACGGACAAAAAGGTTCGGGCTAACAAGCACCTTAAATAATTACCCCAACTATGATCAAAATATGCGAGCCCACGATCTTGGCATTCCTCTGTCCAGCTACATTTAGCAAGGAACAAATGTGCTTTCGGTACGAGCCGGCCTCTCGCGGTCTCACCCTGGCCGGGCGACAGCTGTGCCGCAGCTAGACTGAATTGGTACGCATGCATGGCTGCATGACACTCGGCCAAGGGTATTCCAGCAGTTCAGAGCCTGTACTCGCTGACAAGAATATGTAGAAGGAATACAATCACCTTATGTGGTTCGTCCCCAATACGCGGCCCCCCTCGGTCGCGGGTCGGGCGTACCACTGCGTCTCCTCAAATTGCAGAATGATACCGAACATCATTTTTCCAACGCCGGGATCAACAAGGTCTTAAATGGAAAGCTGGATTTTGGCAAGTGAATAACCTGAGATGGTCTCATGATGTCGAAATCATGTTGTGAGCCCGTATAGTTAGTCCATGAGCCACGTGGGCTGCTGGGAGTAACTTGGCCCGAAAAGCATGAGTACATGAAGACAGATTCATTCAGTATGTAGATAGCAAGTCACCTACGGCATTCCCAAATCTTAACAAAGATAGATAACTCCGAACGACTCATGGCCAAGCCTTTTCACTCCATTCTCGTGATCTCTTGCTTGCGTCCTGCTAGGTTTCTACTTATTTCGCTCCGTATGAGTGGTGAAAAGTATGATTATGGTGCTTTCATTCAACTTTGACCTCCGCCAGTGGAAAATCAACCCGGCACATGCAGTGAGGATTGTAGGGAATCCACTATGGAAACCCGATCAAAAGCGAGCCAGTAGCGGTCGAAAGCCTCTTATAAAGGGATGTGAGCGTTTTAATTGATGTGAATGATTACCAGCCAAGCCGAGTTGAGGATTCGACTGAGCCTGCTAGAGACTCTCAAGAGGCAGGCTATTTGCCTATCATGCAACCAGCCTAGTTCGATGGGACTTCTGTAGCTCAGAAGAAGCGCACTCAACTTCTATTCGAATTCAGGGGCAGACGTCTGGTGACAGCCAATCACCCAGGGAGAGTATAATTGAAAGGAATAGCAGTAGGCTTCCTCTTTCTGGGAAACCCAAAATTTCTCGTCCTATTGGTCTATTTGTTGTCTGCCGAAATTTCATGGATAATGTAGTTCATACTCATCAAGGGCTACACCTGGCAAGCACCTTATACTTTCCTTTATTGACATTCAGTATATTCAATCCAGCATTACGTGTCATGTAGCTTATACGGTGACTGGACAAATCTCCGATGTATTCTCTTTCGTTATAGCCGTCGCTATCGATTATTTCCTGTGACTCGACTCATGATCTCACAAATAACCGATGGATCACCGCTCTATTGTAACAATCATTATCGGATGCTATACTATCTCCAGGTATAACTGGGTTTTACCCTGATTGTAGAGTCAAGACCTCGGAGATTATCGTTCCGTGGCCTTTCGACTCGCACGCGGTTAAAAATCGACAGGATTAGATATTACTCGACTTTTGCTGCCCAAGTGCATGAAGCATTTCAAAGCAGCGACAAGCATGAAAGATAGAATGTCTGCGAACAGCGGCATGGGGACCTACTAGCGACAGCAACACAGCTACAACACTACAATGCTTTATGCCGAGCACCTTCAAGCGGTACTTCGGTCATAGCTTGAAAGTTATTCTACCTATCAATTGTCGAGTGAAAAAATAAGATCGGCGAGGATCTACGTGTCCGCATCACGGGGTGTCCTGAGACTTAACATCTCGGCTCTGTGTCACCGTTACACAGCGTACCTGCCAACATTCCAAAAATATCCCTAGATACCCGCAACACTCACTGCCGTGACCACCACGACCACTTCGCGTAAGAGTTTCATGGTATTTTCTCGAATTCCCTCTATAAAGCTGTTTCCCACTGTCTGACACACGATGGAGAATCATGTTTCTCTTCATCCCTTGGTTTTCATATGTTAACTCTACCCTTTCCCGTAAACTTGAAGCCCAGTTCTGCCGGGCGTGTGTGGAAGTGAGTACTTAACAACTCGTCTCCTCGGGGAAACGATCCTTTGGATTCGCCCACTCAGCCCGATTCTCCCTCTTTCAAGCACGACAAATACGAATTCCATCATAATGATCATTTGGGACTGCATTGTGGTGGGAGCTGGAATCGCGGGGTCCGTCGTCTCAAACCGACTCCTTGAGCAAGACCCGACCCTCAAGATACTCCTAGTTGAGGCGGGCCCCAACACTCATGAGCTTGTAGACTTGAAGGCAATCGAAATGGACCCCGAAGTGACCCGTAATCACACATGGTCGTTTACTTCAGTGCCACAAGTCAATGTTGACAATCGAACTATGTCCGCCCTCGCTGGCAAGGGGCTGGGTGGTGGCACTGCCATTAACGGAGGTAAGTGGCCAGGAAAATGACGGGCACATAGCCGACGTCTTTCAACTTACTTTTGCCTTTTGGATCCTCGCTTACGAGACATGATCAAGGCGCTTGGGTTCGCGGCCACAAGGTCGACTACGACCTTTGGGGCGAGATGGTAGACGACGAGAGGTGGACGTATGAGGGCCAGCTGCCATACATGAGGAAGACGGAGACGCTTTGGGACCAAACCACAAACCCGTCGGTTCATGGGCATCAGGGACCAGTCAAGGTCGAAACACCAGTGGAAATGGGCCGTATCTTTCCACTGCGCCAGCCGCTGATGGACTCGTGGAGAGAACTCGGCGTCAATCCATTGCCTTCTCTTGACTCTAACTGCGGCGATAATCTCGGCGTAGGCAACATCCAAGAAAACAGACACCACGGCAAGCGCCAGCTGGCATCACAGGTCTACTCTCTCGACGGCATCACCGTTCTAACTGACAGCCTCGTCGCTCGTATCCTGGTGGATCGGTCCCCTAGAGGTCCCCTTGTCTCCCGCGGCATACAACTCGAGAACGGCACAAAGATCTTTGCGCGTGAGACGATCCTCTCAGCGGGCGCCTACAATACGCCAAAAATACTGATGCTTTCCGGCATCGGACCGGCAGACATGCTCCGAGAGCACGGCATCAATGTCATTCTGGACCAGCCAGCCGTCGGCCAGAACCTGCATGATCACATCCTCCTCCCCACATTCTGGCACTTCGCCGATCCTTCCGCTGGTTGGGCCAAGGGATCAGGCAATCCTTTATTTGAGCAGCCCCAGTACGATCTTGGCGGCTTCGGCGATTTCATCACCGCCACCAAGCTTCCTAGAAAAGGCCTCGCAGATGCCATTGCACAGGACGAAGGCGGGATCTCCCCCAACCCGATGCTGCACCCACTTCTGAATCGGGACCGTGCCGTTTCCTCACATCAACTCCTATATAGCGGGATCTCAGCCGACGGATCTGCCATCATGCTCGTCTCCGTCGTTCTTATTACCACTGGTCGCGGGTCCGTCTCGATCCAGTCTGCCGATATAAAGGACGACCCTGTTATCGACCCGAATTTTCTGGGTTCCAACTTTGACCGATTTGCCGCACGAGAGACGATACGGGAGGCTATCAGGCTCATGTCATCCAACATGACCATTATGGGTCGAGAGATTATTGACGGCGATGGAACGGATCATCCACTGACGGTGGATTCCACCGATGAAGAGGTCGACGCCCTGGTACGCGGTCACACTGGGTAGGTCACTTCCTCGTATACTTACTTTCTTCTACACACTTCTACAACATTTTTCGGCTTATGATCTTACTGACGCGGTATATCATGTAGTGGATGTTATCATCCTGCCGGCACAGCCGCCATGGGCACTGTAGTGGACAGCGACCTACGAGTGATGGGTGTATCGGGCCTTCGTGTCGTCGACACGTCCGTGTTCCCCGTTCCTATCTCGGCGAACCTACAGGTAGCCACTTATGCGCTTGGAGAACAGGCAGCAGATATCATTGGGTCGAGTTTATGGCGTAACGTGTGGTATTGGTGATTGTCATGGGTCGAGAACAAATGCTGCTATGAAGTTTACGGGTCATTCAAATCGATGCCACTTATGAACAAAAAGGTCGTTGCTTGAAAGGTATCTTCTTGATTCCATCTGAGAAGTGAAAGAAAGTCGGAGGGAATTGTCGGCAGTGAAGCTTTCATGTCAAGTCCGAGTACGCACTTGATTGGGCATTGATGTAAGAACAATACATGTAGAGAAGCTTTGCTCTACACACGCGCCAATGGAACATATCATAACATGCAATCAGCATGATACTGACTACATGATGAGGCGCTTATTCACTCATACAACCGGAACTCTTAGATTAATACGATTCACAGGTGCGGAGTTCACATTAGCCACTGCCTACCGGAGCTCCTAGATGCATGGTATCGAATGTCGAGGCATCTTGGACATCTCTATGAGATGTTAACGATGTCTTGTCAGTAATCTTTTGCCTAACATAGCTTAGAGCCAACCCGGACGACATGTAGTGTGCCGATGTCGGTGGCAAAGCAACTCAGTCAACTGATGACTGTGGCTGGGATTGTGAGCCAAGATCGCAGTGCAAGCTATCTCCCTTGGTATAACATAATTTGTATTATCGCATCGAGCTACAAAGGGACAAAATGTGTAACAAGACTGGCACACTCTAAGTCCAGCGAGTGGCTCAGCAACGCGATCTCTTCCTCTTCACAAATACAACCCCACCATTACCTGAATCTTGATCTCTCTCTCTCTCCTTCCTCGACTGTGCCAAAGTAATCCATAGGACCATTTTTTTCCTTCATACACATGTTCAGATTAAAGACTTTGCTTTATTACCAAGATGCGAAACGATGTCGACAGAAGATGACAACGACAGCGAACCCTGCCGCATTCGAAGTGGCAACGATGATGAAGAGAGAATGAACACAATGACCGAGAGCATGGAGAAAATTCTTGACATCAAAATCGAGAGTATTGACGATTTCCCAAAGCTCTCTTGTCACCCCAAAGATCAGACCGCTTCCAATCCTCTTGGCCCTTCACCCCGCATTGGACACGAAACTAACCTCGACCGGAGAAAGTCCTCTTATTACCTCATAGGAGGAATTGCTCGTGGCCCACTGGAAGAATCCCTTTGTCATGACAGTAAGTTTGCCTCAGATCACCCGAATGACTCTCCCTATTTGGAGACGGAAGACTCTTCCCCTTCTCCGAAGTCCTGTTGTAACCTAAAAACGGAAGGTACTTCCAATCACTTGGAGACCACTCCTTGTCTGGGGAAAGAATCTACTCCAGATGGCCTAGTAGCTGAGACTGCTTCGGACTCTCTGAAGATCTCTTCTCATTTCGAAAATAAGGCTGTCTGCGATTACTCAAAAACCAGTTCTCGTCTGAAATCTTTACCAGCCAAGCTTCGGTTTCTTCTTCTATCGTGAATGTCGGATCTACCGACGCTTCATAGTGTTATAAATGCATCTCCTGTGCTGCATGCACAGTACAGGAAGACCCGCGATACTCTGCTTTTCACCTGTTTGAGCAAGGAGCTTGATGGGTATTATATTGACGCCTTCGCCATCCTTAGGTCTCGGGTAGCAATTTTCGGACGGAAGCGAACCGACGATATGTGCGAACGGTTCCTGTCCGACGCTTGTGATACCGTACTCTCAGGGAAACATAATGTTGGAGATTTCGACAGACCTAGCGGCGGTCAAATTCGCTGGATGACGGCTTTTCATGTTTCTGTAGCTCGACCCATCGCTCGTCTGTACGCGAATTGGGCGCTTGGAAACCTCCGGCAGGTGGTGTTATCTGTATTGTAATTCACGTCGGGGGAGACATTCCGACAAGAACAGAAGCCGACAACGTCACAAGTCTTAGCCGAAGTGAGGAGATACGCATCTACAGGGCAATCTACCGCTTCGAGACATATTGCCATTTATTCGGTCGAAACAGGGGTGTGCAGTCCTATGGCTTTCGGAGTGATATGATTTGTGATACTTTCTTCGGAAGCTTTGATCCATGGAACGTAG
This sequence comes from Colletotrichum tamarilloi, assembly GCF_030869305.1. NCBI lineage: Eukaryota > Fungi > Ascomycota > Sordariomycetes > Glomerellales > Glomerellaceae > Colletotrichum > Colletotrichum tamarilloi. Next base: position 7,332 of record NW_026849574.1, on the reverse strand, counting down.
AGGCGTTTGTGTCCATCTACCTATTCATCAAATCCAAGTACGACAGACTTTCAGATGAGGTGAAGGATGACGTTGCGGATACCAATCCCAAGATTCGATGATCGAAGTTCGGGGCTGACACCTGCCAGGGACAAACTTGAAAGGGCCAAGACTTCGCTGAAGTTCATGGGTGTTAGCGTGCCACCTTTTTCACCACCGCTGGCGTGGGTCCTGTCATGGAATGAACAGTACTCCAACGTTCATGGAGGGTTTGCGCCAGAAGAGTTAAGGCGATGGGGCTATGTAATGTGAGATGAGCAGCAATGGAACGAAATGGGAGGCGGAGCGAAGAGCCTCATTCGCGAACAATGGAAGTCTCACCCTAAAAGTCTTGTTGAGACCATGGAGACTGTTGTGGTCTGGGGGTTGAATGGTAACGCCGACGACGCCGACGACATTACAGACGATATGGAGGGATACTCTCAATTTACTCACTGGATTCCAAGGGTTGATCACTTAACATAGTTGGGGAAAGATCCATAGATGAATCCTTCACTTCTCATCCCCAGCGTGGTATTCTGGATAGAGCCCAACTCTGAGGTGTGCCAAAGGCAGGAGTGCTATGAACTTATGCCTCCACCAATATCTTCGAGACAATACTGATGAATGTGACTTGCTCCATGTTGCAGTGGAGATTGTTCGGCCCAAAGTTGATTGCGTGCCGACTTGATCACATGACGTCAGAAGATAAGATGGGGATGAAGTGCGGGCAGTGTCCGACAACGGGGATCAAGATGCGACTCACTCGGACTTATTGAGAACATAGTCTTTAGTCTGATTTTCGCAGACTCAAAATCAACAAGCTAACACACTTCCGTATTGCAGAAATGGCCGCCTCAACAGGGTCATACCTCATCATAGGCGCTGGCGTTTTTGGCGCCTCCACAGCCCTGCACTTAGTCCGTGCCTATCCCGACGCCAGCATCACCCTCGTCGACCGTAACGCCTATGACGCCCCGATCCGCGTCGCCGCCTCCTGGGACTGGAACAAGGTCGTGCGCGCCGACTATGTTGATATTGAGTACATGCGCCTCTGCCTCGAAGCCAAAAAGTACTGGTCCGAGGACCCGATCTGGAAACCATACTACCACGAAAGCGGCGTCTACTGGGTCTCGCCAAACAACTTTGCAGAACAAATGCAAGAGAACTACAAGAAGCTCGGAGTCGACTCTGGGTTGTTCTCTTTCTCTGTCGAGGAGGCGAAGAAGCAGTATGGCGGCATCTTCAAGGATGCTGATTTCACTGATGTGAAGGAGGTCTTTGTCAATAAGAATAGTGGATGGGGTGAGGCGAAGGAGGCATTGCAGAGAACGATCGAAGAGGCTGTGAAGCTCGGGGTGAAGTACGTTGAGGCAGAAGTTGAAAAAATCGAGTTCGATGACGATGGTGCTGCAACCGGTATCAAGACGTCAAAGGGCGAGAGTCTTACCGCCTCACGAGTTATTCTGTCAACAGGCGCTTACACGGCTAAGTTGCTTGCTGATAGCGCACCCGCAAGAAAAGACCTTCAAGCTGGTGACAGGTTCGTAGCAGCAGCTGTTACCGAGGGGTTTACGCCTGTCTCTGGGGAGAATGCAAAGGACTATTACGACGGGCCAGTTGGCATCTCCATGGTGCCTCCATCGAGAGGTATGGAAGAGTTGGCTCCAACTCAACCCCGCTGTGTTTTTAATACTAAAGTTTATCCTAGGCGCAAGCAACGGAAGTGTTCCCCATTCCAAAGACAAGACCTTGAAATTCTGGGGTCAGATCATCTTCAGAAACACTCAGACTCATGCAAACGGAAGCCAGATATCTGCACCTCCCCCGGCAGTTGACTATGCGCAGCTCGAGGTACCAGATACTCTGAAAGAAGATGTTGACTATGCTGGAAAGAGCCTGTTTGGGAAAGGAAGCGAAACATTCAAGAACGAGAACTATCGTATCTGCTGGTATGTATGGAGGCTCCTGAAGGACTCGAGTCAAGATGAAAGATGCAATGTCTTGCTAATACATGTGTTAGGGAGGCTGTCACGCCCGATGAAGACTTTATCATCTCCCCACACTCTGCAAGCAAGAATCTCTACGTCGCAACCTGTGGATCTTTTCACGGCTGGAAGTTCCTGCCCATCCTGGGTAAATATGTCGTGCAGATGCTCGACGGATCTCTCGAGGAGACTTTGGTAAAGAAGTGGTCATGGGACCGAACATTCCCATCGCCCACTCACAGGGCCTGGCCTAGAAGAGAATTGAGCGGTCTGAAGTAATTGCTTCCAGCGGAAAGAAATGTAGGATTGGTGGCTAGCAGATGATAATGAGATAAAGAGGGAGACCTGATCGATAAACTCGTCCATTATTAGTGCTTCAAAGATAAGCGCAATTTGTTAATTTGTTTCGCGATCATGCCACCCCTGAAGATGCGGCACATGGTCATCATGAGCAAGTGGACGTTAATCTTAGAAAGAGCCAATTGGCAAGTCGATGGGACCCGTCCCATCTCCCCACCGTTGTAAGTGACGATCGACACGGCTGCATGTAAGTAACGAACTTGCGCGAAAGACTGCTAGACAGTTGTAAGCGTGGCGTCTCGTATCTGCCGCTATGCGCGCTGCTGCGAGACAAAAGCAACCTAACCTGGCCATTGTGACGCAGCGCAGGAAACGGCGTGGAAAGGCTTCGGATCAGGAGACATGTGCTGGTGCCTTGGCGTCCTTCACATGTATTTGATAATCACTGCAGCTCGCCTAAGTGCCTAAGCTGAAGATGTCAACTAAGCTTACTGCTTTGATCTCGCATTGGCACCAACTTCGCCCAAGGCGGGAACGTTAAGTTCAATCCACAACTAGTCATGCCTCTTCTCTTCTTCATCATCGTCGGCCAACTTTTGAGTCTCGCACTGGCAGGCACTCAGATGGAATCCTCAAAACTAAAAATAGATGTGCATGCGCACTACGTCCCAGACTTCTATGCGCAAGCGCTCAGAGACGCTGGGCATTCACCTGGGCCCGATGGCATGCCCGGGATTCCCGTCAGTATTTATCCCTACGAGCACCTGGAAAGGCTCTGCGATATGCTTATACGGGGTGATAGGAATGGACGCCCGAGGCACATCTCAACTTCATGGGTGCCCAGGATATCGAGAAATCGTACTTGTCCATCTCCAGCCCGGGGGTATACCTGTCCGTACCATCAAAGTACGCGACTGAGAAAGCCATCAAACTCGCACGTCAAGTAAACGAATATGCATCAGGATTAAAATTCAAGTATCCCGACAATTTTGGCTTCTTTGCATCCCTTCCCCTCCCAGATGTGAGCGCGTCCGTCGAAGAAATCAAATACTGCTTCACCCAACTCGACCCGAAACCTGACGGCATCGTGCTCATGTCCAACTTTTACGGGATGTACCTCGGCGACCCGGACCTCGATCCAGTGTACAAGGCACTGAACGAGGTGAACGCCACAATCTTTGAGCATCCTACCGCACCTTGTACCGAGCACAACCACTTGAGATTCTCAATCGACGGAGAAGACCCCGGTATCGCACCGCCGGAATGGCTTACCCTGAACAGACCGGTGGCAGGACGGCAAGGACGAGCGCCGACAATCGACTTCCCCTTTGACACAGCACGCACATTTGCAGACTTATTCTACTCCAAGATTCCGACGCGATTCCCTCGCATCAAGTGGATTATGCCTCATGCCGGCGGCGGTCTCGTTCCTACTCTGGATCGGATTCTCAGTTATAGCACGCCCGATGTCAATCTCACGGAGTCGTTTATGAAAGCTACATTAGCAAAAAACTTTTACTTTGACCTTGCTGGACCTTGGCCGGTTATCTGGGCGATTCCTCCATTGCTTCGGTGGGTGAGCTATGAGAAGCTGTTGTGGGGGACGGATACGCCTTTCACGCCTTGGGCCATGGCTGAGGCTGGGAGAGTCAAGTTTGATCAAGATATTGAGGAGGCTTTCAACGACACCAGCAAGGTCGAAGCTGTGAGAAGGAGCAATGCTGCGAAACTATTCGGATGATGCATTGGTCTTTCGGTGTCATCAATCTGTGGGCCTAAAGCCAGGTTATTTCTATCAGAAGCCTTGGTGCTGATAGAGTGGGATTATTTTGGTATCATTCACAAGACCGATACAGAAAGCTTCTAGCTACGCCCACATCTATTATCAGTATACTTTCCGACAGAAAGCCTACTCATTGGTGAGCGTATCATCATAAGCCCTTCACCGAGGTTCCCTCGCGTTGTCTACAAGTAACATACCTGAAAACATTATCATATCAGCACCAATCGATGAAGCATTTGGTGCAACGGAAGTCGTTGATTGTAGTTATCTTATCCGGACAAAGAGTTGAGACCCCGAGGCTCGACATGCCAAACAAGGCATTTCTTGCCGGACTGGTGGTGTGGGTCTCCACATCGCCGACCAATATAGTACGAACAACGGACACCATCGTCACGTAAAAAATTGGATGAGACGGCGTCTTGTTCTTAGCTCACCGGAGTCGGAATAGGAGGGGTAGATGACGAATGATATAAACCCCCACGAACACAATTCTTCATCACCAACAACACCGTAGAAACTGTGTGCCTTGTAGACGACAACTTTTCTAAGTTTCTGTGCCGTAACAACAAAGGAAACGCAAAGAAAGATGGCATCAAAAGCTCCAGAATCGCCCCTCATAGTAGACCTCAAATCTTCCACAACAAATCCCCCAGAATCATTTCCCGAACAGTCCCGCGGCAACGCAACATGGCACACCCTCGTCTCCGCCCCGGGGACAGTAACCGACTCCCTCAGCTCCGGCGTGGCGACCTGCCCGCCCAACGGAAGCCTGGCGCTACACCGCCACAAGCAGGCCGAGATCTACTACGTGCTCTCCGGTAGCGGACAAGTCGAGATCAACGGCGTCCGGCACGCCGTATCCAAGGACCAGCTAGTGTGGATTCCCGGGGACGCGGAGCACGGTGTGTTTTGCGACGGCGGGGAGACCATGACGTGGCTTTATGTTTTCCCGGAGGGCAGGTTTAGTGATATTGTGTATCGGTTCAAGCATGAGGTTTTGGGGGAGCCTGAGGTTCGGGCGAAGCTTTGATGGGGGGAATTTGGAGTGAGCTACATGTTTATGTGTAAGGAGACACGTCGGGAACATTGAAACTGGATACTTACGAGCGAGGTCACTTGGGAGAACTTCAAAAGCTACGGAAGCTTGATCGAAAGATACGTAATATTCAACGAGGGCTGGGACTCTCAATGCTCTGCATGCACGTTCCTCTCATATCGTGCTCTCTGGATATTCACTGCGCAGTAGGAGCAAGAGCCTCAAACTCCTTGACACCAACCCCACCAAACTGCCCATTCCCACCAGAAGCCACCAAAACCGCACGAATACTCTTGGTCGAAACCTGGTTAAAGTTGACAATCGCAGGGTTATCCGTAACAGCAGTAGGATACGCAGACGTCGCCGTGACCGCGATCCACGCACCGCTCCCGTTCAAGTACTCGATCCGCCAGCTCGCAGGAGGCGGCACCCCGATATTCGACCCAGCAGGCTGGTCAGCGAAAAGCACCATCCTCGCCCCGTTCAGCGTCACCGCCAAAGGCCACGTCAACACTAGCGTGTTGGTCTGCGGGGAGGCGGCGCCGTCGTAGGAGCACCAGTAGTCTGGCGGAAGGGGGTTCCCGGGGATCCATGCGTCGTTGATCGATTTGATCCAGTACTGAATTGGGGTGCGGTTTACGGAGCTTGCTGTGGCTTTAGTCGCGATGTTGCGGGTTGCCGGCGCGGCGGGCTGAGCGCGACGCGTCTGGATGACTTTGTTGATACGCGGGGGTGACTGGTTGTCGTCCCAGGTCATGGAGTCTAGGGCTATGCTGCGGCGGAAGTGGCCGCCTCCTGTGGCATCTCGGGTGTGGTAGATTAGGTACCACTGGCCGTTCAACTCAAAGGCACCCGGGTGTGACGTGGTTGAAGAGACGATGTCTAGCATCACGCCCCTGAAGGTCCACGGGCCTAGGGGCGAGGAGGCGGTTCCGTAGGCGATACAGGCATGATAGGATGTCGGGGTGCATGGCGAATCTGGGCCGGCGTTGTTGGCGGCGTAGAGCATGTAGTACGTTCCCTTACGCTTAAGAAGCCATGGAGCCTCGAAGAAGCCCGTTAAGCTGTTGACTGATGTGGCTTGTCCGATGGTTGTGACCATATCTGTCGCGAGTTCGATGCCACGGAGCTGACCGAATGTGCCCCAGTAGAGATAGACCCTCCCAGTATCGTCAAGGAGGACTGTCGGATCGATATTCTGAATGGTGTTCCCTGGCGATGGGACGGACTGCGAGACGATAGGCCCACTGGGGTGAGCATCTGTGAAAGGACCCCAGGGGTTGGCCGAGACAGCAACCCCGATAGCGAACCGATCAGAGTTCGAAGTTGAGGCCTGCGTGACGGGGGCGTAGAGGTAAAATCTCTTGTCCGGGCCCTGCACGATTTGAGAGGCGTAGGCAGTTCCGGCCGCAGCCCACTTGAAGACGGATTCCGGGCGGGCAATATTGGTTCGTAGCTGCCACTGGGCCCCAGAGGGGCGCGGCTCGGTGCTGCTGAGCATCTCCCACTCGTTCATGATGAAGGCATTTTGGTTTGCGGGGGCGGTGTCTCGGCCGGTGAGAATGTAGACTGTGTTGTTCACGACCAAAGGGGCTGGGTCTGCTGTGTAGTAGGTTCCATCGGCAATGATGGGGTTTCCGGTAGATGTGATTGTTGTCTGTGCCTGGACCGCAACGCATAGGCCTTGGAGGAGAGCGACGACGACGGAGGCTAGAGAAGGCATTTTGATGATAGCCTGAGCGAAGGATGCAGATGAGCTGTAACGGCCGTAAGCACTGACAAGTAAAGTGGGAGAGAGTCGAACCAACGTCGAATGCCAGCTTATATGGCTTGAGATCTTCTACGTTGAAGGACTTGTTTAGGGCTGTAACTTGGCTGATTGAACAAGACCGATCAGTTGCAGGGATAGAAATAAGTATCGTTGTTGCTCATGTGCGGAGACTTCACGGGATGTGACACTGGAGGTGCATATTTTTTCGTTCCTCGTATCATGACATGTATAAGTCAACATACCCACTTCCTGGCACCCCCCTGTTTCTGGCACCCACAAAAACGCGAAAATCCACCACAACCCAATGCCCACCCCCAACCTCCTTTTATCACAACATTTTCAATTCGCGTCCAAATGGGCTCATCTTTTGCACATGTCTTCTTCTATATATAATGCCTCAATATACCGAAGATCAGCTTCGTCAGGCTCTCGAGGA
>NW_026849573.1:0-50163 GCF_030869305.1 Colletotrichum tamarilloi | reverse complement strand
TCCTCGAGAGCCTGACGAAGCTGATCTTCGGTATATTGAGGCATTATATATAGAAGAAGACATGTGCAAAAGATGAGCCCATTTGGACGCGAATTGAAAATGTTGTGATAAAAGGAGGTTGGGGGTGGGCATTGGGTTGTGGTGGATTTTCGCGTTTTTGTGGGTGCCAGAAACAGGGGGGTGCCAGGAAGTGGGTATGTTGACTTACTTGCCGGTGTCATGGCTTGAAAGCCTACGCTGTTTCCCAGCTGTGCTCGAATTTCGTGATATCAGAGGGTCATTGAACACATCGTATCGACGAAAAGACAGCAGTTCAGTCCATGCAGGCGAAAATGCCTCAGGCTGACTGGGGTTCAGTCCTGAGGGTGTGCGATATTTTCAAAAGATGGCGTTTCTCGTGTTGAGTAGGCTGTTCTAGCTCCTGCGTGGCGGTGAATGAGGCTGCCAACGTCCCGTGCGGCTGCGGCCGCTACGCTGGCGCCCATGGAGATCTTTGCAGTAGCGCGAAATCTCATTGGCTTCGGATATACCAACCACATGCGTAAAGCGCTTGGTACGAATGGGATCAAGAGCTGCGATCGCCATGCTGCACATTCCAGGCAGCGATTTATCGTTCCATGGTGATAAAGCTATGAATACCTAACGTAATATCAGTCAGCGTCACGTTACACCGATGAGACCCAACCTACTCTACGTTAGCAAGGTGATCTCTTTATGAATTACGGCTTTCTAAGCTTTCGATACACTTATGGATGTGAATACTCGGCTCTGAAGTCGGATACGTCAGATGCTGTGCCGCTTCTCCACATAGCGACTGAGACTCATGCAGTCATCTTTATGTCGGCCATGGCTGTGGGCCCTTGACTCGTTCCCAAAACGAGACGTACGAGAGTGAGTTGTGGGCGTTATTATTTTGGGGACCCCTGTCCAGGTCTCGATGCAAGTAGTTTTGACGAAGATAAGGACGATGTACCGTTGTACGTTGTAGTGTTGCAGGGTATGACGGAGGCCAGCCTCCCGTTGACGTGAGATCGGACGAGCCGATAAACATCACCTATGGATGACATACGAAGAGTGGCAACTAGCCATTGAAGGACATGATCCCGTAGGATACAAAGGGATATGTAGGCCATACTTCCAGGACGTGGACAACAGCTGATCTCCTTGGCTATTCGGACCGTGGAGTGAGAATTGTTGACGATGGCAACTGGTCCTGTATGACGACCCATTATGCTTGACAATTAATATGATTGATTGCTCTGAATTTGGACATTTGAGGGTGCAGAAGTAAGAAGGGAATTGTTACCGACATTGGCCTTTGATAGAGCACCTAGGTTGTTTTGACTCATTAGTTGCTTGCCTTTTTCACAATACCTACTAGAGTATTACACATGGATTCCCTCGCGCTCAGTCTTGTTCACAGGCAAGGACTCTGACGCAGTCCAGAGCTCGATCCCATTTCGTTTTTAAGTCACAAAAACACCCCTGGTTGTCTCCGAAACACTTGAAATTGTTGAAGTATCAGTCCAGTCATAGGTATCGCTTCTAGAATTCTTTATCGAAAGACGAAAATAGTGCCAACGCCCAGTTCTTGTTATCGGATTCGGTTATCTCATTCAGTACTGACAGACCTCGTTTTCGCCAAAGGCCGGATAGAACAAATAAGGGCCTAGAAATCCCTTGAAGTAATTGATAAGTCTCCAATATCCTCCATCTTTGTAGATTTAAATGGATTGAAAGTATGCGATCTACAGTGGCTTTTTCTATTTTCATTTAGATGAAGATACCCTTGAAAATTTAGTGTATCTGTGAACTTTTGGTATATATTATTGTAATAGCATGAAGTAAAACTTTCTTTCACGAACTCCTCTTATGTTATCCTTTCAAAAGGAAAAACATATAAGCACTTAGTACGAATGATACTTGAAGCGTCCAAGATTCGGTCATAATACGCTGATGTTTTCTTATAACCTAGGGCCCTCAACATTTGGTCTAGTTCAATCAACTTAGCCAAGTATGTGACGAGAGATAGACATGTAGCCTGTGACATGACGGGCGTATCCATATAATTATATGTAGCAATTTGGTCACCAGCTAGCTGCAACAAATCGGCTCCAATGTATGTATGCACTCTCTGGTGACCTTCAATTCCAACAGTTACCATAGCTTGTGCCCGAACAAAGCTTCATGGGGGGAGGGGGGTGCATCAAACATGCACGATGTACACGAATTTCCATGTCCGAGAGAAACCTTAGCCTCAGAAGTAGATCGTGTTCGTGCCCCATCATTTTGAACTAGAGCCATGATCACTTCAAGGCGGGTTCGAAGCTCATCCAACACTGTCGAACTCGTCGTCTTGCACTTTCGAACGCAAATCACCGAAAGTATTCTCGCATATACTCTTTTCCAGACAACCGTACGGGCAAGCATCAAGAGCAGAATCGGAGTCTTAAGTATGTCCTTCAAGACTTTGGCCTAGCCAAATGGAATTGGTCGTCACATAAGGTCGATTGATGTTCTGAGTAAGGCCTGACCCGTCCTACCGAGCACTACCCCAACCGCTTCCTGCGAGCCTCCAATGAATAGCGTACCCCAGTTCATGTAACGTAGCTAATCCAGACTTTAGCATGGAGTGAAGCGTGCTGTCATCGTTGCTATGGCTTGGCGACAAGTAGGAACTTGGAATGCTTCCACTTTCTGAATTATCCCAACCGATATTATTCACATCAACGGAAAATACAAGTGTTGTAAATTTGACTTTTGGCAAGCCTTCTCTCGATGATATATTCGCCTGTCACGTTTTCATTCCAGTCTATCTCTCTAAGTCGGTCTTCTTCCATATCACCCGCAGACAAAATGGACTCTCAGCCGAAGCGTGATCGGGCCTTCCTGAAGCTCTAGTCAGTACCCAAGCCTTCTCCTGGACAATTTTGAATCAGACGTCTAGGACTAAGGAGCTGAGCTGATGTAGGGGTAGACTCTGGCCCAGCACACTTTCTGCTGAGTGTGTCTCTGAGTCCATTTTAGGCATCGAAAAGATGAATGTGTGCGAGATTAATATCTGCCGTATCAACACGAAGATAGTTATCAACGGTCGTGAAGTATTGGAGTTGAAGAACGAGATGGGAATGAGCCACACCCTGGGAACAGATCAAGTATTGATGATAAGATTCTGTGGGAGGCTCGCAACGACTAACCCCCCATCGGGTCAATTCGAACCTATCTTTCTCAGCTCCCAATTGGTAATCAACCATGATTACTAATTTCAAAGATGCCATTACGTTAGTGAACAGACAATAGTGGTGTGCAAATTCGCACAGATTGTGTGCTGCTTTCCCACCGTTCGCTCATCATCGAGTTTCGGCGAGGGCATGCATCCCCGGATTCCTGCTGATGCCTCCCCTCAGTGCTCACAGAATAGGAGAAACATGTGGCATTGGTGAAGCCTGCGAATATGAGTCTGTTGTATCTACGCTATGCGATTTGCTTGTGGCAGAGGCGTGGTCACGAGCCTACATCTGCATGAGCACAATGTGACCTTTGGCCTTGATCCTAACGCCTCCATCACGCCATCACAATCTTGTAAGCTGCTCCTGGTAGTCTTTCGAAGCATTCGGCTTACCGAGATAAAGAGAAGGTATTCAGCAACCGTCGGGCTTTCGGTGTCTTATCTTGGTCAGGCATGGCAACATTTCCGCATATCCCCTCTCTGAGGCGCAGTTCTTCCTGGAAACTTCACCGAAATTACAACCTTTAAGAAATATGTTAGTGCGTATGTACAGATTACAAACTGTTTATCATCTTCTAAGAGGCCTCCTGTAGTATTGGGACCATGGAGGGGACTAGGGATTGATGTGGTGGTGAAAGGAGGCTTCTGAAGCACTCCCTCCTCATCTGACTCGGCTTTGAATATATTGATCTTACGGCATGGGAGAAGCTCCGTTCCTTAAAGAACTTGAGAAATGGGGCTTAACCCTGGTCACAAGTGCCCTACCTTGTCAGGATTGGCTTCGTCATCATATTCCTATAGAGGGCTTGGCTACCCCGGCATGACATGAGCACAGGAATTTCAACAACACCGAAGTCAAATATAGTGTATAGTCAGTGGTCAAAGTCTGATTGAAGATGATCGAATTTGTGTGTATTATACAGAACATAAGTTACTTCATGAGACATTCGAATATGGTCTTGTAAACCTTCCGATCTGCGACTGTGGTCAAGTTGAACACCTCCGTCACAAACTCAGACTCCTACGGCTTCAATGCGAAGAACGCGGATAATGCGTGCTCAGAAGAGCTTGCTCTGAAATTCGCAATACTGTAGTAGAAATAGCGATAGCAGAACGCCCTGCCGGATGAAGCCATTGAGAGCAACGCTTTGCGCCTTGAGTACTTCAGACCCGCCATAAGGAGAAGCTCGACTGTGCCATCAGGCTGAATGAAGTCCGAGACCCGGAAATTGAGACTCGTTTTCCACGTAGAAGCGTGTGGTCAAGATAATATCTGGTGACCAGATCCTCGAAGCATACACTATTCGTGATATATCGGGTGGGATCACATTCTCCAGTGCTCGATGGTGATTTTCTAGATCTACTACAGCCAAAAGGAAGTAGTGGTCTAACTCATCATACTCGCCAGGTACACATCCAAATGCAACTCACGTTCTCGGCGAACATCAAAAACTCAATCAAGCATGCAAAACGTCAAAAGACATACAGCACCAGGGATTCGCTGGTCGTCACCGACCCAACTACTAGTCTGGCCCTCACTGGCTTATCTATGGGAGAGCGGACGGGATCCCGAGTTCTCCAGTGGGTGTGGTCGTATGTGATGATCCAGACCAGTTGGACCAGCCAAGGAGGGCCGAGTCCAGGGGAGAGGTGCCGCGGAGCCAAAGGTTGACGATGCCCAACAAATTCCCGACTAACAACGAGAGAACATCATGTAAAGTTATGACTAATACTTTCTTCGAGCCTACGCCTGACCTCAAAACGCCGCTCCCCCTAATGCTTCTATGTGTATCGTTTCCGGGTCTTCCGGACTTCATTAAGAAAAGGCCGTAAAGGGTATGATTTGGAGAACACGAAAGGAAAAATCGGAAAATAGACACAACGCTCCACCGGCTCTGCTCATTTCCGGGTAAACCGAGAGAAGAAACTCTTCTTCGGCTCCTTGTCCTTGTCTTTCTCCTTCTTGAGACCCCTCGACTTGCTGGCCTCTTCTTGGGTATTGAGCTGCGTCGTGTTGTCGTTCATGACCTGTTGAGCATGCGAGACAGTTCCAGGGTGAGGACCCGGCGGTGGGCCCGCTGGTGGACGTGGTGGTGGCGGCGGTGGTGGAGGGCCCGGATGACCCGGAGGCGGCGGACCGGGGGGCGGCGGACCGGGGGGCGGTGGACCCGGAGGCGGCGGTAGCGGAGGCAGTCCGTACTGATACTGCGGCGGATACGGGTTCTGTCCGGGTGGTGGCGGGAACGTATACGACATTGGCGGTCCGCCAGGGGGCGGTGATGCAGGTGACGGCGGCAGAGCGTAGCTTTGTGGTGGGGCCTCGAGCATCGGTAGCTGGTTCTGCTGCTCCTGCTTCTGCTCGTCTGAGAAGAGGTCGATGACCTTGCCGGAGCTGAAGAGTCTCTCGTACACGGCGAGCGTGGTGCCAAAATCCTTGTGGCCGTCGACTTTGACGGCGTCGAGGAGCTCCAGGACGTAGGTTTGGCAGTTGTTGGTGATGAGGTTGTAGGCGGGCTGCCGTGACCTGATACTCTGAATGACGTATTCGCCTGCGCGACGGATGGCGTCGTCGTTGAAAGTTGTCTCGCCGACGGTGAAGGTGCGCCATTCTTCGCGCTTATATCGCTCATTGGTGTAGATGACGTGAAAGCTCTCATCCTAGATGGGGTGGGTTAGGTCATGAAAGGGGAGCGATGAGTGAGTGAGATGAGAGGACTCACCATCCACAGCTGGTGGGCGTAGTCGCCGACCAGGACAGCCCAGTGCTGAGTGGGATCGGGATACTTGTTGATCTTTTCTGTAATCATCTTCCCCAGACCCGTTTCTTCGGCGAACCACTTGCCGGCGAGGCCTCCGACGGGATGCCAACCGACCTCGACGACGCGTGAGGGGCCATTGATGACGGGCTGTGTGACTGGGACGACATTGGGGGTCTGGCCCAAGCCGACGGCATGCTTCAAGGCGAGTTCACCTTTGTTGTAATTCTTCTTTCTGTCATTGAGTCAGCGCAATTCCCTCAATCATTGACGGTGAGCATGGCGGTGTAGTCAAGCGATGGTTGAGAATGAGGGGTGAGAGCCTCGTAGGGCTGGAATGGGGGAGGGGTCGCAAGTTGCGTAAAGTGCAGAAACTGGGAAAAGATGACGCGCATACAGGAACTCTCCCACTTTGTCCCGCTTTCTCTTCCCTTCCTCGTCGGATCCCGGTTGTGACATTGCGATATCCCAACGGCGCGGCGCGGGTTTAATGGGGTCAAATGTGTGTGTGAAGTCGGGTTGCGGGGGGAGGCAGGAAGGATTAAGTGAGCGCCGATAAGCGGCCAATTGGGGGTTCTTTGCTAGCTCTGGCGCAACAAGGAACGGCGAACAGTGACAGACAGGTAAGTTGGTGTTGTTTGTTTGTTGGTTGGATGGGGGCGTCAGATCTTGGAAGGGGAAAGGGGAAATAATTGGGGGAGCAAAGGCTGGGCGTCTTACGAATGGGAGGCCTTTGGACGGGAGGACGGAATACACGGCAAGTACGGAATTCGACCATCAGAAAACAACAAGAAAAATAAAACCAAGGCAGAATAAACACGATTACCGATTGCGAAACTTGCCATACGACCACAATCCACTGCCTCGATCCGATGGGCCTCGATGGCCGCGGGTTCGGGCTGACCGACACGTGGAGGCGCATTAACAATTTTTTAATCTAATTTCCAGCTGCACCGCGCCTCACCTTGACCAATCAAATTCACGATGCGGCATCGAGTTGCTCTCTCCGGGGGCCAAATCCACGCGGCCAAAGCGGCGCAGGCCTTGTTTTTATTTTTTTTTGCAACCACAGCAAGGCACAATTGAGGCCGGAGCACAGCTGTGATGGGATGCAACAAGTAACAGCAGCAAGCCGCGGGTTCCGTCTGTCCAGCACTAATTGACCTCATGCACAGTCAACGGGCCGGTCCGACAAGGCTTCTTTCAACCTCTCGATGCGATTTGATTGTTAATGAAGGACCGTTGAATACTGCCTTTGCCGCCTCCCGATCGGGTTTTACCCATCTCTTGGCAGGCACCCGTTTCTCAGTGTGGAACTCAATACGCGTACTCAGTACGACAAGTCTTGCGCTCATATGAACGAGACGAAGGGATGTCATAGGACTGCCCCCTCGCTCAAATCGTTCCATTGCTGTGAGCCAAACAGTCCAGGACCCGGATATACGGCAATGCATGATCGACCATTATGAGATGGAGCGAAAGCATCACATCTGTACAAGCTCGGGCCCATCGTTCACAAGTCTAGTCGTCATCCTTTTGGTGAGACTCGGCTGGCGATAATAATTTCATCACTTAGATCTCCCGTGAGTAAAGAGACCACCTCTCATCAACCCTTATCTCACATGAGCCTTAAAATGACTCAGCATGCTTTTTGTTCAGATGATGTATGCTTCCTAACGTTCAGCCATCTGATCACTGAGCTCATGCCTGTCTACTCACTCTCGTAAATCCAGCGATATATCTGGTGATATTGACTGCATACGCCTTGCGAGAAGCTCAATACAATCTTGTCGCTACTGTCACTGAGTATGCCGTAGTTCATTTCGGATTCACAGGTGGGTCTTTTATCATTTGTCTGAATGAGCAAGTCCGATACAGAGTTTCAATGACTAGACTCCTGGTTCCTGACCGCTGATGAGCAGCTTTTCCATGTCATAGATGATCGAAAAACGTCTTATTCATCATCAAGCTTCGAACATATTGAAACTGTGAGACCATGACAAACATCATCAAGAGATCCTCAACGTTATAAGATGTGCCACCAAATCCCATCCCACGACAACACACATATACACTTCTCTCGCATCTAAGTAATCCAAGCCTCAACAACCTTCTCCGCCCTCATCGCATCCTCCAAAATCGCCTTCCGCCTCTCCCCTCTCGGCACAAACTCAACCTCAAACCTCTCAGGCCCCATAACAAGATCAGAATGGAACCCAGTCTCGATACTCGTATCTAGCCTCTTCCCACGCGCAGGGACAACATCAAACTCCCACGCCAGCTTCGCAATCGTCACCAAAATCTGGTTCTCGGCATAGTCCAGCCCGGGACACATCCGCCGCCCCGCCCCGAAATTATACGTCGGGTGCCTCTTCTCCCGCTCCGCCGCCGCCGCCAGCTCCGGCCGCACGCCCCACGGGTTGTCCATGTATCGCTCCGGTAGGAACTCGTCCGGCCGGTCGTACCACGCTTCGTCCTTGTGGATCCCGTATGTGTTTGTCAGGAACCTCGTGCCTTTAGGAAATGTGTAGCCGAGGTAGGTGTCTTCGTTTGCGAGGACGCGGGGGACACCCGAAGGCGCAGCGGTGCGCCAGCGCATGGCCTGCGTGATCGATCCTCGTTAGCTCTCAACTCCGGCCAGCAGAACAGGGAAGACTCACCTCATTAAAACAAGCCCTGAGATACTTCGCCCTCCCGAGATCCTCAAACCCAGGCGTCTCCCCAGGCCAAACCTCATCAACCTCCTCCTGAAGCCGCCTCTGCATCTCCGGATATGCACCCATAATAAGCACAACAGTACTAGTAGTAGCAATAACAGTATCAACGGCAGCATCCAACGTCCCCGCCCCCAAAACAGCAAGCTCATGACTCCCATACGTCGGCCCCTTCCCCGCGACCTTACTCGCCTCCCCCTCCCGAACCATCCTCGCCATAACCGACTCCGTCTCCTTCCCCCTCCTCCCGCTCGCAATCTCCGCAGCCTGCGCTTTAGCCCCTTCGAGCATGTGGTACATCGTTCCAAACATCCCCTTCTTCAACGTTGCCGCCTCCCGCTTCCACCCGGCGAGGAACGCGGGAAGGTACTTCATCACGGGGAACAAGTCCACCGGCGGCGCTTGCGCGGGCGTGAGGAACCGCAACCACATGTCCTGCGTGGCGAAATACGTCTTCGTCGAAGCGACTTCATCGCCCTCCGCGACGCGCTGCCCGCTCATCACAGAAAGCGGCGTAGCAAGAGCCCAATGTCTCAAGTGCATATGAAACTGCCCCGGATCGTCCAGAATCATCTTCATCAGCAAAGCAGCATGCGCTTCCTGTACCTGAACCACACGCTTCAGCTCACTGGGACCAAACAAGTGGTTCCGCAGCGCCGTGCGCAGCTTCTTGATATGATGATCATTATTCATAAACAGGATCGTGCCTGGGTTGATGAGCGTGCTCGTGATGTACGGCTGCGGTCTGTCCGAGTATATCGCGCCTCGCTTCTCGTACAGTTCTCTGATGTGTTCTGCGCTAGAGAGAACGACGTAGTTTTCGGTGCCGGTTTTGATGCCGAAGATGTCGCCGTAGGTCTTGCTCCATTCTTGGAACTTGAAGAAGGCCTTTTTGGGCGGGAGTTGGAGGGCGTTGCCGAGGATTGGGATGGGAGGCGGGCCGGGGGGGAAGTTGGGTGGTCTTCGTGTTTGGAGGACCCATTGGGTGAGGAAGTAGAGGAGGACTACGGCGGGGAGAATCAAGACGGCCGGGGTGCCGAAGAAGGATATGAGGCTCATGGTGGTGGCGATGTCTCTTGTTGTGGAAGAGCGAGTCGTCAAGGAGAGAGGGATGCGATCACGCGATCATACAATATGGTCAAGGGCAGAGAGTTGAGAAGTCCTCACACATTGTCCCTCGGAAAGCAAACTACCCCTCGTCAACCCTCCTTTTATGCTTATTCATCCCTCTCGGCAACCTAATCGACATGATCGCCATCGAAGCCCGTGTAACCTTCGCCAAGCACCTACTTGCGCGGCTCACGATATCTCACTCGCATCATATCGTGACATCGGCACTCTTCCCCATACCCGACTGGACAAGACCGATGTTCCCCACATAAGATGACCGTTATGATGACCGTCCGACGTTACAGCAAGAAGCAGGCTCATTGAATGTACATTGTGTTTCAACGGTCGATCCGCCGTTGGGGCACAGTTCAGTTGGTCCAACATTATAGCATGCCGTACGTAGGATGAGAACATTTGGCTACGTGTAACCATCCAACATCCCCTCTCGACGCGGAGTCGGCTGCCATGATCAGATCAAATACCTGCAAGCGATTGCGGGCCGAAAATGATTTTGGCTCGAGCGACATGCAGTCAGCGACGCGATATACGACGCTGGCATGCGAGGACAGGCATCCGCGGCGTAAGCAGAGCTGGAATCATACCAAAAAACACACTTCCAACGACGTTCTCGTACGTGGGTGTCAGCCAATCAGTTCAGAGGATTTCGTAACCTCGTTCGTTCAAGAGATCTTTGCCTAATCTGATAGACAATGGACGTATTGACAGTAATTGCCGTTGCCCAGACATACCAACGGGGCTTACTTAACAGGAAAGCTATAGCTACCGCCTCGCCACGTTACATGCCGTCAGGATTTGCCGCTCTCCCTCGGCGAGATATTGCCAGACCGGAAGAATGGCAAACGAGTCAACGATCAACCCCACCCACAAGAATCACGGAAACCAAAAAAAGATCAGCTAAGACCTGATGTTAGTCATTTCCGAAACCGAGAATCGAACTCGGGGCTATGCCTAACCTCTCACTGGAGATGAGAGGGCATCATGTTGGCCACTACACCATATCGGATGGGTTGATGAAGATTTTGCTGCAGTGGAGGTCTACATTCGGTTGGCATCCGGTGGAGTGGACCCTCTGCTCACGTTGGCGGTCATCACACGATGTGGGGTTGGGGACTCTAGAAGAGCCCACTTGGAGGTTGCCTCACGCAGCTGAACAGGAAAGATCACATAACTCATCAGACACTGGATTTCACGATGCTTCAGATACGGTGTTGGTTCTGAACTTTCATTCGTCATCAGGATGCGTATCCTATTCATGATATCTGTCGGTCCCTGCTCCATCCTCAGAGGCAGCGTGCAGATTAGCCTACATATACAGTGTACACTTTTTGGTCTTTTAGACGCCGAGGAAAAGCCTGCCACATCATCCGCAGCGACGGCGGTGTCCAACAAAGGCACGAAGACCTGGCCTGGTATACCATCAACTCCGGTCGGTCCATCCATCTAAAGAGCAGCCACTATCCAAAACCACCAAAGATAGGATACACAATGGAACAAGACATCCTTCCTCCAACCAACTCTTGAGCGAGTGAAGGTTGAATCCAACAAGGAGTGTAGATGACTCCGATATCCACAAACAACCCACTTCTGGTCGCTGTCGAACAAGGGAGAATGAGATATTTCCCAGCATGCAGAAAAAATGTGATAAGTCGATTCCAGCGCCGCGCGTTTTCGGGTCCGGCGGGTGTGGCCCCAAGCCCAGACAAGAAGTGCAGGGCAAGAAAGCAGATTAACGCCGTGGGTAGTGCCATCCCAAGGATGAGACTTTTCATGACATAGTACCTCAATAAGAGGTTAGAAAAATTGGGTATCAAAAGTGAAGCAGAATAAGGGGTAAAGTATGTCGCCGGAAATGTGGAAATGATGTTGTCCGTTCGATCAAATGTTGTCGCAATGTGGGATGCTTCGTTTGTAGCCTCACATCGGTGTGGGCGTCGGGGCACCTCGGTCTCGGCTCATCCAGCCAAATAGGTCGCCGCGGCCCTGGGTGCTAGTGTTGCTGGTCTGGGGCTCAATAGGAGTTCGCACAGCCATCTCCCGAGGCTCCAGGAGTAGACTCTTGCGGTAGTAGCTGACTTGAACATTGCCTTGGTCGCTCTCACGAACACGCACAATCTGCGCCGCCATCCAATCCTGCATCTCAGGGATCTCAGTCAACCGATAAGGTATCTGAAATCGTTGGAGCTCTCCGATAATCTTGGCAGTGCGGGTGTGCTTGTCGAAGTTGACGACGGTGAGACCACCGCCATTCTCCTCGCAACCATCCCCACCGAGAGTAGGAATTTGCTTGGTCGCAGGGTTGCCGATGTCAACAAACGTCAAATCCGTCAAGAACATGCCGAGGAATGGCAAGCAAGGAGGGACGTGGTCGTGGAGGCGGGTCCGGAGAACTTTGTTGTTCTGTGCGGGCTCGACAATGGCCTGCAGCGTGCGAAGCATCTCGCGGCGCTTGACGGAAACAATGTCCCAGGTCTTGCGCAGACGGCTGATTGTACTGCTGTTCAGACTACAGATGATGGCCATCAAACCATCGTAGTTGTGGAGTTCCAGGCATTGATGAGCAACCTTGATCCACTGCTTGATGACGGCTGCACGCTTCTTGACTTCCGAGTGCTGCAAGATTGTCTCTGCGACGAGATTAGACAGGTCAGTAGACAGGGCTGACATAGCCTTGACGTTGGGTGCATCGACGCCGCCCTTCTTCATCCATTGAGAAGCAAGAAGTTCTTCGGGCATGATGGAGCAGAAGATGTTCATCTGTCTAATGGTGAGCTGGCGAGCGATCTCGAGAGGCTCAAAGTCCAGGACAGTGGGGTTGCTGCCGCCGTTCTTCCAAGCAAACAGCTGGTGAATTTGGCTTTTGGTCAGGGCCAAGGGTGGATGCGGCGTGTCGGCCGGGATGTACTGCGCAATCGAAGTGTTCGTCTTGCCCATGGAAGACACAAGGCGCGGGACAAGGGCAATGTCCTTGGCAACGCGCTGAGCAAGTTCCAGAAGTCGCCGGCCAGCGGAGGGCAACACTGCACCAAGTTCGTACTCCGCAAAGGGCTCAATGAGGCTAAGGGCTTCGCGGTCAGTCTCGTCGCGCCAGTGCGATTCGAGCCAACCCTTGAAGGCGTTGTATACACGGAGCCTGACTGGGCCGGCCATGTGGGGTGCCTCAGCTACGTAGTGGAATCGATCGATGAGAGTCTCGGCCAGCTTGAGCGGGCTACTGAACAAACGGAATGTGAGGTAGAAAGTTGACACAAAGGTAGCGTCGGGAGTAGATTCGTGAGTTGTAAGACGCTCAACAAGGGCTGGGAGGGAACCGCCCGTGACTTGGCCCTCCTTGTTGAAAATCAGCTCATGAGCGTAAGTCTTCTCGAGCATCTTAGACTCGACATCGTCGACTTCTTCGTTGATGGCGTTTACACTTCCAGCGTTGCTAAGCTCTGACATGGAAGGCTTAAGCTTTGGCGCCAAAGAGTGATCGGGCGTGGTCGCGCGTGTAGATGTTTGAGAGACCAAGCTAGCCTCGGAGTCTCGGCTGAGATAAGTGCTGCTGCTGCCCGCGCTCGAGGCAGCCATACTGTCAACACGGGAGGAACTGTTGTAGTCGCCATCCTGGTTTTCGATGGGGCTGTATTCATCTCCCGGGAGCAGGGATGTGGACAGTTTGGGGAGAGGTGGCAGAGTCGGCCGCATCGATGATACGGAAGACACCATGTTCGCAATGTGTTCATTGTTAAGTGAAGACGGTCGGGAATTAGGTGCAGAAGAGTTCTGAGAGGAAGGCCGACGTCGGTGACCGAGAGGTTCACTACCATCGACGGGTGGTAGTTGAGGCAGTGGCTTGTCGTTGGCGACGAGGCTCGGTCGTTGCTGGTGGTGGGGCGTTGGCGGCACAACGGAGTGCATAGAGTCAGAACTTCTAGTCGACCCCGCGACACTGGTCGCCTCGGTGGTTGTTGTTTCTGCAACGGACGGTGCGATTGATGGCCTCCGGTATTGCGGCTCAAGGGCAACGTCGAGAACGCTGAGATCGATGCCCAGCTCGCCGGCCTCAAATTCGCATTCGAAGTCGCCAACACGCTCAATCGCCCACTTGGTCTTGGCTACACACTCGCCAGCAGCCTTCACGCAGCCTGTTGCTGCCATCAACAACAAACTGTTGTCCTGTGGCATGATAACATCGGCATCCTGGAACACCGCGTGACGGATGATCTGGCCTGCCGCTGTTACCAACTCCCGGATGCGCTCAAACATCATATCCCTCGCTCTAACCAGCATATCAGAGCTGGTGCTCTGACCACACACGATGTCCACAACGGCCAGCAACTCCCCACCAGACGTCGCCGAAAGTTTGATGGCGAAGGCCAACTCCGGCCGAGACTGGGACTGCAAGTGCAGACGGCCGATGAAGGAGCCCAGGTGGGACAAGAAAGTATCGTGGCTCTTGTTGAGGCGTTCCGAGACAAGGTGATGCGGTCTTGACAGGGGCGAAGGGCCAGCCAATGAGACGCGATGTGAGATGCTGGATGACAGCCGTTTGACATTTTGAGACATGCGGTGCGAGTTGGGACTAGCGGGGGACTGGAGGGTCGAAAGCCGCCTGCTATTCGGTGCGTTCGACGTTTGTGCCGCATCGCCTGTTTGTGAGTGCGTACCCCTGGTGGGTGTTCCGTTCGTCGGTCCTCGGGAAGCTGCATTATGAGTTGCATCGAACTTGATTTGATCTGCAGGTGGCGTCGGTGGGATGTAGGATTCTTCAATGACGGTAGCCATGACAGTCACTGCGGGGGCGCGTTGCCTACGATCATCCTCAAGGATGTCGAAAAATCTCACACCCTTGGTCACGATCTTGAATGCCTTCAGGATCATTTCGTCAATGATATCATTGACATCTTCTGTCGGCTGGGCGATGCCCTTTTGGGCCTCTTGCAAACGCTTTGCCGTCTTTACCAAGGCCGACAACTCGGAAAGTAAGGTCTTGCGTGCGCGCCGCAGACTTTCGTTGCGGGTTATGATGGCCGACTCCCTCGTCAAGCAGTGCGTGCGTTCCTTTTTGATAATGTGAGTAAAACAGCAACAGGAGGGGACGTGGCACAGAGTCAGAAGCTTACCAACAGATAGCGTACTCCCGCGATGATACCCTTCATGAATTCTTGATTGCCGAAAATCTCGCTGTCGTTTACTGATGTGCTTCGCAAAAGGTCCCAGAAGTTGAGCAATGCTTTCAAAAGGTTTCTCATCTCTTCCGGGTCATATGCCTCGCAGTAGTTGGTTGGAAGCCATCCCCTTGCGCCTGATACCAGCAGGGTTCCATCAGCCCATCCATTGGTGTGAATTGAGTGCACCAAAATAACATCTCCCTCGTTCAATGGAAGAGTAACGCTCGAGTCGGTCATGGCATAGCTTGGATGGAAAGGATAAAAGGCTCGCAGGAAGTTGTGAAAGACCGGCGGTGGCAGCTGGTCGGCCGCCAGGTCTTCCTGCGAGCCATTGGGTGTTGCGGGCGGCGTCATGTGTGATGCTGTGTACGACTTGGAACTGTAGTGGTCTTGTTTCGAGGACAGAGCATCGCAGGATCTAGATTTGTGAAGCTTGAGAGGGGCCACTTGGAGGCTGGCACGCATGGAATGGTCGCTCAGCATTACCATGGCTGCTGCTGGTAGATCTCGTAGAAAAGCATGGGCAACAGTCGTGTAAGCGATGTGCGCGCGGTTAATAGTCGTTGGGTTTCGAGGCCGCCTCCTCAGTCGGGTCCAGGTCCGATAATGCAGTCGTAAAGTCAGGTCCAACCTATCCCTCGAGTACGGTATCGTCCTGCTGCGCCTTTGCTGTGGCCTCGTGCGGGTATCGGATAGGTCAATGGGTGCCGGTGCTTCGTCCACGCAAAGGTCCAGTCGATTCGATCCAAGAGATATGCGCCTCTGGCGTTGTGTGTGTGTGTCCTTCCCTGAAGAGCAGTCGCGAGTCGCAAGTCCCTACTTCGAGTGGGTTGATGTTGTTATTGTTGTTGCGGTCAGGTTTCGAAATCGAGCTGTCAAGCTGATGTTGACAGTCAGTTGACGGCGGAAGAAGTGAACAGAGGAACAGCCCGCTTGGCCTGTGTGCAAGGTGGTTTTGATGGGAAGACGTAGAAGTTATGGAATGTAGGGAGGAGATGACGGGCATTGATGTGGGAGGGGAATAGGCATAGCAGGAATGTCATAGCCCTGGGACAGACGTGTTGGAGGGATCCTTGCCCGTGCTAATGGTGGATAGTTGCATACCAGGACCAGGGCTTGACTCAAGGTTTCGGGAGCCCAAGAAGAGGCCCTCCCATGTGAGTGCCCAAAGCGAGCGGACGATCACGTAGTAGGGAAGAGTGGAGGGTGGACTTCTGGAGGGGGGTGACCAGCCAGGCCAAGCGTCCGGGAACTTTGGAGGGTGTGTGGATGAAAGATGGAGGGATGGGCAAATGTGTGGATGAATGTACCGTGCCACACCACATTGTTCCCCTGCCCGGTACGGATAGCGTGGCGTACGTACCTTTTTGCCTTTGCTCGACGAACGGGGTTCTCTTGGTTTTATTTTTTTCTGATTTTTCTTTTGGCCAGTTTGTCGACGTTGAAGATCAGTTGGGGCCGCCCGCAAGACTAAGAGAGTAGTGCGCTGCTCGAGGACTGGCTGGGCTTGCGACGGAGGCAAGCTTGGTCTATCGTGCGTCAGTCTGGCGTCTTTTGTCTCCCGAGGGACGGCAACACGCGACCCTTAGGAGGAACAAAGAAAGAGCTCGAAAGCCCTAGCTACCCGTTTCGCGCGTTCGTGGTGCGGATGGGATGGATGAGCAACAGGCGAGGAAAGCAGTGAGTGGCATGAATTGGATCGGATACATAGGCAACGGCGTTACGGAGTACGAAAGAGGAGAGCTGCTCCGTTCATAGTGAAGAGGGACGGCATGAGCAGAGGCATGTCACCGCCGTATTGGCCTTCCCTTGGACCACCCGGTTCGCTCAGGTGTGTGGACGGAGCATGTATGCAGGAAGCTGGTGAAGTGCCAGCGCCAGGGGGAGGAGGACGGGGGAAAGAGAGAATGCGCAGAAGAATGAGAGAAGGCGCGAGGAATGCAATAGTTGTGATGTTCTGCTCGTACCTTATGCATGTGCATATGCAGTGAAGCTCGAGCGAATGTGACGCTGAGTCGTCCTTGGGGGTGTACCGTGTGACAAGCCGACAGGCAAGACAGACAAGATGCCGGCCGAGGCGCCGCGGACGCAGGATGCAAGACGCAGGTTCCGTCCCGTATCCCATCCACCCCTTGACCAAGGTACAGTAGCTCCTAGACTCGGCCCTCGCCCAGTTTTGCACCGTATGATCGGAGCCAAAGACACCCTAGGAGTCGGCAATGCAGCAACGCGGCGAAGTGAGCTGTAGAGTGTAGACAATAGCTAGCTGGGTCGGTCCAACACTCCAAAAGGACAGGCAGAACGACATCGACAGGTTCTCTAATGGCAATATGAAGACACAAAACGAAGAGTAAGAGTGTTGAGACTACCTAGTGCAATGTTCCTTGGTGAAAACTGCGCAGGGCCGGCGAATGTTGCATCTTCAACGAGCTCTCTGCATCTTGGACAGCCCTCGGACGGTGCTGTGACCCGTGAGGTTTGGAGGGAGGCGCCAAAGTCGAGCGCACTGATGCCATGATATAATGAGGGGAAATGGCCAGCGGCCGACTGGAGGTGCCGTGCGCGCGGCTGTCTTTGATTGCCTGCCGCCGGCCATGGGTGAATAGCCAGACCATTGCAACAGATTTGACGCGACGAGAGCCAGACGAGGTCAGATACTCGAGGCCACAATTTGGCAAGGCGGAGCGCGAGGGGAGGGAGGCGCCGTGGTGAAGTCTTGGGCTATGGCGATGCGCTCGGATTGCTGGTTTACAGCATCAGACGACAGGTGCCGCCGGGAGAAGGCAATCTCGATACGTTGTTCATCAAGCCGAGCCATGGAATTATTCGGAAGACATACCAGCCCATGAGCAGGTAAATGCCAGCAACGCTCTTGCATTGCTTCTCGAAAGGCCGCGGCAAATTGCTGTTGTCGACAAGTATCGCAAGTTCGGAACCACGAACCACGGCATCTCCTGCCGCATCTTAGGTCGCATTTGTTTCTCCTTCTTGGGCATAGACAGCAACTTCCTTCCAAAGCTCAGGTCTGTCTCTCTCCCTCTCTCTTGACTCTTGACTCTTTCTCACGGACTGCGCCACCAAAGTGCGAGGCGCAAAGGAGACTCGGCGGCGGGCAGCAGCGGACACCACCATGATTCTGAATGGGAGGAAACCACATCCATCCCCAAGTCTTTCCCCCTATTGACTTCGTCCTTCCGTTGTAATCCACGATTGCTTCCAAATTTACGTCGACGCTCCAATCCGATGCTATCTTCCACTTCCCAACTCCACCTCTTTCCGTGTTGCGTTGCTTGCCCACATGTATTCCGGAGGCGGAGTAAGGTGAGCCCAGTACTTTGCTGGTTGCTTCGTCAGCTAGAAAGTGTGATTCGTACACTTGCTGCGTCAGTGGCCTGGGTTTGCGTGAGAGCAAACCCCTTGCTCGCAGTGGCCTGGTCCCAGCGGTCCCTCCCAACCTAACGGCTTGCCCCTTGCCCTTGTTCGACGTTTTCCCTCCTCATCTTCTTTTCTTTTTCTTCCCGCCCAGCTCCCTCCGTCCCCCTCCCCCGGTATTGAGACCCTCACACATACACACGACACGCCCTTGGGCGTGCTCTGTGGACCAACTGGCCTACGTAGTAATTGACAAAAACCAATTGCACCAACATGTGTGTACCTGGACCGGGTGGCCTGGGAGCTAGGTCCATCGACAGGGGGGGCTTCTTAGTGAACGACGGGGTCTCTCCCGGGCCTTAGTCTAGGGCTAGGGAGGAAGCCATTCCTGGCTTGCATCCATTTCCTTTCCCTCTTCCCTCATCTGAGAGGAAGTGTGACGCCGAGTTGTCGACGAAGAAGCGTGATGGTAAAATAAAAGTGAATGACCAGGGGCAAGCCGTCGACCGTCTGGAGAAATTTTTTCACTGCTGTATCAGTGCTGAAGGCTGCCATTATTCCATCGTCCTGATTCCGATCATTTCGTCAGACTCACGGGCGCTTGTTTGGGACGCCAAAACCTGAACTGCAGCCCCGAACAGAGCTTGTGGCGTTGCCTCCTTCTCCTACTCGTTTCCCTTGCTGTTTGCTGCCTGCAGGGCAGGTTCCGCTTGCCAGGGAGAATACGACGAACGACACATCGACTCAGCTCAGGGCAAAGTTGGCAAGGAAGTTGACGTGTGTTGCGCAGCCTACGATGCAGACGAGACGAGTCAACCGACAGAGCTCCTCTCTGCCGGGGACAAGGACCGCAGTGCCCTCTTCTCTTTTCGAATATCTTGGTCTCGAGTCTCGTGAGTCGCGGTCTCGGCCCTTGTGCCCTGCACTTCGTCATCATGCCCTCCCCCAGCTTGCTGGGTCCAACGCTTCCAGTCTCCAGTCTGTTTGCGGGCTAGCTCATGGCAGTGGATGCTCATGGTTTCGGGAGCAACATCGTTGGTGATAGTATGCCCTTGTGAAAAGCTTTCGACCACAAGTGCTGGGCTAATAATCTCTGCCATGTCTGGTTGACGGGTGATCTGATGAGCGGCTCCCACATGAGGCTCGATCGTGCTCGCTGGCATTGGACCCCCTTGTCATGCCTTTCCGTCTCGCCTCTTGCGTAGGGTCGTAGGCCCAGTAAACACTGCCAATAGCACCAGCCACTGTTTGTCCTATCTAGAGATGGGTCGCGTCACCGAGAGACGATTCGCCGGTCTACCGTCTGCCCCCGAGTCGAGGCACATTTTGAATTGTGCCACACCACCGGTCTTGCGCTGGATCCCGGGCTTCGGCCGTCTGGAATCCGGCTTGTTGCCGAGCGTGGATGTCAACCTACCCATGGAACAACCGCTATGAGTGTGGTTGATCAACCGTCGTTCAACGATTTTGTACAGACACCAGACATGTTCCGGCTATTTTGGACACTGCTCATCACCGGCCGGCGAGCAGACGAGAAGTACGGCAATCCATGTGATGTGCCCTGTAGGCCGCGACCTACCGGAACCTCGCATTCTCTTCTTTTTGTGAAGCTGGGGATTGTGCCATGATGCTCGTAAAGGGATGCGGAGCATTAAAAGAGTGTGGATGTGCTACAGCGTTCCCATCTATCCAGTCAATATTTGGGCCCGGGGGCCCTTTTCGGCCGCGATGCTCCATTCACATCGGGGAAAGCCCACTGAATTAGAGGTTCTGTCTGTTCCGTCGCTCTTTGCAGCCAGCTGTCTTCAATGCTAATTATTAGTAACAACCGACTCGCCCAAAAGATAGCCAGCGGAGACACGACAGGTCGCGCCGGCATGCTATAGACGCCCGCTTAACATGGCTAGGTTGGTGGACTTTTGGTTGCTTGTCTTGGCCCAGCAACCGAACCGTAATAACTGGGCGCATATTTCTGCGAGTCAAATCATGCAAATATGTGAGGATTTCTTGTTGTTGGTGGCGCACGGCTACGGCCATATTTTGCTTTCTCCCGACTCTACATTGCTTCTCGTACATTGATTGATGTCTTCGTTGACACTTGGTCTTGGTCCCTCATCAGCCGTACCACAGGGCGAGCTTGCGTAAAGCTAAGAGCGCAGGGCAGCTCTAGCTGCGATTTGTGTCTCTCGGGGTATCATTGTCAGCTTGTTCTGGCGACCACTTCTTCGTTGCGCTGCCGGCTTCGAGACTGTATGCTTCCGTGGCTGTAAGCTTCCCTCGGCTGGTAAATCTTCTTCGCTGTCTAGAACTGGACAATGCCGGAATTGTGTGTACATTTTCCGTTGCGACCAAAGGATGCCAGTCTAAATTGCTTCCGCCCGAACGGCTATTGTTTGAAGCGCGTTCTCAACCGCAAAGAGAATTTGATGACCATGGATCAACAATCAAACGCAGATGCTGCTGAGTCGCTGGCGTGGGCTGCCCACAAGCCGCCAGCCATAGATGTGGCCTCATCTAAGACTGTTTCTCGGCTCTAGTGCAAGTGGCTCATTCCGGCTATGAGGCTGTCCTGTGCTCATCAGGACAGAGGAGCCAGAGACAGTCCTGGCCAGATGTCTTTGAGTATCACATCACCTGGACCATGCTGAGCCGCCGGGCAAATTTGGCTTGCGGAAGCCGGTGAAGCGAGTGCGTGCTCTTCGCTCAGGGAAGGACGTGAAATCATCGTAGAGGCCTTACAGGAAAATAAGCCTCTCCGCCGGTATCGGGTACCGATCAGGATCAAATGGCGGGGGGTTTCTGCAGAGGCATAGGTATGCGGCTGATAATGGTGGAAGTATGTACCCGGCAGCATGCACGGCGCAATGCGAGGTCGGTGATATGTGTGATGAGCGACATGAATAGAAGCGGGATATGCGTATATCTGCAATTTTTGCCAGGTCATGGTGTTCCCGTGTTGTTTCTTTGGCGCCTTTGCAGAAGAAGGACTGGCTGGTAATGTTCGGCTGTGATGTTACATGCGCCAGGGTGCAAGTCTGGTTCAGGGCGACGCTTCACGGCCCAATCTTCCATTCGACGCTGGGCAATGGTACGGCAAATTTGTATGTCTGCCACAATGCCACTGTCGCGGTGGCAAAGATTGGCTTGACGGATTGCTTATTTAGGTGTTGATGTCGTATTCGAAGTGGTGGCCGAAGCCTTCTTTGCTTATTCTATGATATGTCACTTCATCCCGAGCCGCCCACCGTTGCGCGCCTCATCTCCGACATGCTGCACGATGCGGCGCGTGGTCGGGCATAAATCCTGCGGTCTTTCCAATAGCTGGAGGCAATCGTCAGGCGAGCATCGGATTCTCTCGAAGAGGTGGAAGAAAGCAAATGAAGAGTCAATGGCCGCAAATGGCTGTGGCTGTGGGATTTCCGTGGTAGTGAGTTTACGAGATGTGAGACTTTGAGGCGAAGGAGGAAGAATCAAAGGTTGACGATTTGATGATGTTGGTGGTTACGTGCCTCACGGACGTTCTTTTGGGAATCAAAAGAAAAAGCCTGAGGCAATTGCGCCCGGCATGGACGATGTTCCTGCCTTATTCCAAACCGGCAGGTAATTAGGTAGTGGATGATA
This sequence comes from Colletotrichum tamarilloi, assembly GCF_030869305.1. Taxonomy (NCBI): domain Eukaryota; kingdom Fungi; phylum Ascomycota; class Sordariomycetes; order Glomerellales; family Glomerellaceae; genus Colletotrichum; species Colletotrichum tamarilloi. The sequence goes on along the minus strand of NW_026849573.1, from coordinate 28,190 downwards.
TTCGCACCTTCCTTGAAGCCCCTGCATGCCTGGTACTGTTTTTTTTTCGAGGTGCATACCTTCCGCTCTGCCCTGACGTGTGCTTACGTAGTACAGCCGCTGAAATGCAGTTGTTCAGTGGGAGTGCCGCTGTAGCAGGCGCTGAGCAAATTATTGATTATGTAATTCATGCTTTTCAAGTCTTCCACACCCAAAATGCACCCGATTCCATCCTTCACGAACTTGAAGTCCAACCTCTGTACAACTCTGGGTGACCTACGACGAACTACTACATCCACATCTATATGGTGAACGCAGCAATATCTCGTATTATGCCCAGAGGTAGAATCATCGCCCTCAGGGGTTCTTCTTCGCCAAGATCGGATATCCCGTCGTCACTCGTTAGTCTTCACCGGCTTCTTGTAGGCTGTGGCTTGGCAACCCTCACTTCCAACCCCATCCCGCCCGTCACATATCCCCAATTCAATTTTCAAGCTGTGGAGTACAGCTTGTCACCAACAAGCTAATACTGCGATCCTTCGCCCCGTATTTCACCCGACGTCACCGGGTGCCTGAACTGGCGGAGCGGCTACCATCCGAAGCCCTGGTCGTCTGAAGTTGCAACGGACAAGAGGCGAGACCCGGCTGCCGCACAAGGGGAAAGAGAATGAATCCAGGACCTCATACTCCAGAGCCCAGACAGGGTATCTCGTCAATCTTGCTGGCCGACCCGTTGGACAACGGTTTACGGAGTATCATCCAGTTGGTTCCAGCTTCCAGCCTTTGACCCCTTCCCCCCGTTGCCCATCACTGCCATCCGGATCCCCGTCCTTGGCCTCCTCTTGGCCCTGTAAGCTTGGGTCATTGCTTGACCATTTTCAGACACCAGACGCAAGCCAGGCACGCAGTAGGACACACTAGAAGTCGGGAGCTTCGAGCACCTTTCCCGGCCGAGTCCTTCACCAAGGCAAGCGAGGCTGCCAGCAACCTCCGGCATCGACTTCCTAGCGTGCTCATTGTAGTCCGGTGATACCGCTACTGCACCTTTTCCCGTATAGCACCTGCAGCTCCAAACCCTTTACAGATCACAACTTCGTACAGCCTGGGCGGCGGCCGGATGTGCCAATACTGCTCCTCAATTCAGTTCTCGTCACCTCGCTGCGGGTCTCGCTGCCGGGGTATACACCTTTTGGGAAGATAGCAAACTCGAACTGAACATGGCCCCTGTCTGCAAGCCTCGCTATAGGCACGTGCGGTCCACCCACCAAGACGGAAGGCATCGTGCAGAGATGCCGGTGCCAGGCCTTGATCCCGCCCCGGCTTGGAGCACTGCATCGAACTCTCGCGAACTCTCCCCCGTCAACGCTAGACGCTAGACAAGCTATTGCCAACCTTGGTGCCACTTCTTGCTTGATCGACTGATCCCGTATCAACAGGTCTTCTCAATAGGCGAATGCAAGCATCTCGACGCCTCGGTCGATTTAGACGTATAGAGGGTTTATAACAGCATAGAGGAATAAGCCCAGGCTCTTCGCGGTAGAATAATCTTGACCACGAGGTGAAGAGCCCATGGACGGATGTCTTTGACCGGAATTCACCGGGCATCTTCAAGGGTCCCTCATTTCCAAAGGTGCAGCGGTGACCAGGGAGCTTCAACCATCTTGACCGGCGCGCCGGATCTTCCAACTGTAACCGGGTACGGTTACAAAGATATCATGCCCTCATTTGCTCATCCTTGACCGGCAGCAAATTTCTGCCCTTGGCCGACCTGAATGACCCGCAACTTGACCCGCCCACTTACAACCGAAGAAATCTCATCAGTGTTGGCCTGTTGAGTTGTAAACGCCAGCTTTCTTGAAGAGCCACGTCAAATAACGGGTTTCCAGGCTCTTTGCAGAATTATCACTCAAGACTCTGTGGCGTAGAGGGAAGAGTTTATCTTTGCATGTTGAGTAGGGTCTAATTATCTCTAGCTTCTCCATACATGAGAACGCGTGGCATGTCCATTCTTCCAAGAGCGTGAGGTGAGCATGAAGTGCTTGTGCTGATGGTATGGAAATGGGTACTTGAATGACATTGACTACGTAGTAGATTCATCACACTCCAACAAACGAGCTTCCTTTTTTCATTTCTATCCAGACCGATAGTAATACCGACGACCCACGCCTTTTGACTGCTTCTCGTCAAACTACCCACCATGGTCAGGCTAACGCAAGGGGAGGAGGATTCCGGCTCGCAGTCTGCAGCACCTATGCACATCCAGGGGTTCCCAGGCCTGGGCTTGGGCCAGATCAAACTCTCAGAGCCCAGGCCCCCTGGTCAGTGCAGCACTCAACCTGCTTGTTTTCGATTGGTTTACAGCTGTGCCGCTCTTTGAAGAGCTCTGATGAGAGGTTGTTGTCTCATTACGCATTCTAAAGGCAATCTGGGGAATGAAGGAGTCTCAATAAACGGTCACGACTCATTGCTTTGCATTTTCAGGCATGTATCCGCTCTATGGGGCGCTGGGGAGTCCGCTACGCAAGTTCGCTTCGTGAGGCATCGAGCAGGTTCGACTCATCGTTGGCCGCGAGCTTTCCAATTTTCGCCAGTGTCCGAAGGCTAGAGTGGTTGCATAAGGTCGATTGTTTGAGTTCGCCTTCAAGCAGTCTCATCACATGAGAATCTAGTTGGAAGTGATGCAGTGCGCTCGAGCTGCCACTCTCTAACGAGACTTCCTCTTGATGGACCCAAATGGCTCAACAACCTCGCCTCGTGTTGATCAGCAAGTATTCGGCGGCGTTTTAGGTCTAGCAAACATCACGTCAGACCATGTCGATCGGCCTCGTTCAACTCGGGCAACTTTGGTGGCCAGAGTGCGGTATGCAGATTACAAGTCCGTCGTCTATGAGTAGATCGGTAGCAAGCTCCGTTCCTGCAAGAAGCTCACCTACTCATCCCAGGAGCCCGGAGGAGGTTCCTGTAACCGCTAAGGCGTACTCAATTATCACTTGCATTTACGACGACAATCCAACAGGAAGCAAACATTTCGCCCGGAATGGAATATGCTCCACATCATCATCACCACCAACAAGCCCATAGTACTCCGTAGTGCTGGGTGTAGCCAGCGAAATCCGAGCCTCTCCAGTAGCATCCGGGACCCTCGGCTTTCCCAACTACACTGGTTCCTGGCTCCTGGGTCCGATTTTGCCTCGCCATGGAGTTGAGGACTGCTTAAATGCATGCTATTCATGCAGCAAGGCATGGCGATGGGCATCCCGGCTTCCGGCCATGTTTGCAGATGTTACAGCACCGACTTGGGGTTTCTGGGGTGTCATGAGTTGTCTTGGCTCGTCTAGGTATTGCCGCTCGTTGCGTCGCTCCCAGCTCGATCGTCATTTGTATGTCATCTGCAAAATTGTACCATATTGAGCCTCGCAACTTCGACCTAGTATGCGTAGACACCTCGCAAATGTGTTGCTGGTCCCTACTATAGGGATCTCTTTTTGGCTCAAGCCACTTCCAAACCTACCACCATGTATCTTCCAGGCGTGGTATCAACGTTTGGCTGACATGGCGGAGGTTAACCATAGGCTTGTACACCGCAGAAACCGCTGCACCTCTGGCGCTCGGGCGGGCTTTCGACGTGCTTCCCCGGGGCGGCTGGACCCTGAGTAGCGGACGTGGCGGACAAACTGATCCTTCGATCTCCACCCCGACCTGCCCGCCCATCCAATCTTTCACAATCATCTCGACGCCGTCTCATCTTAGTAGCACATCGCGTCATGTTCCGCGAGTTGGCTGAACTCTGTTCTTCGGAAACCATTGCGTCGCGAATCCAGGGCGCTGGCCAGACTTTTCCAAGATGTCAGATTCAATGTTACTCGGCGCGGGCGCCTCTCTTGTGCACTCGTCATCACCAACATATTGCAAGCTGCACTCCATTCAACAATGAGGGTCATGTTCATGTGTACGATGATCATTCGAATCTCTTCACTGGCACGCTCTCAATTTCGAATCGCGTTCGCATCCTGCCCTTAGATTGGGTGGCTGGTGCAATATTAGTCTTGATTCGCACCACAGCAGTTCGAGAATGTGCTATGACGTTTTGTCGCAACATTCAACAAGATCGTATCCTGACCCCTCGAAGCAAGATCCTGGAAACAACCCCCCGAAAGTCGCTTGCTCGTTCTTTCGCCGTATACGTCCCTCGCATCATTCTGATATAGATTGAGCATCCTACTATAATCTCACGCCACCAAGCAGTCGGGGAGTCAAAGCTCAAAGAGCTAAAAGACTTCCGTGCTGATCAGCGGCTGACGAATGTTTGTCGACTTGAGATGGCAGAGCTATCAGGAGCTATGGCACCTGGGGATCTCGGTCTAATCAAGGTAGCATCGAATGCTATCGGGACTCTCGAATCTGCAGTAGCAGCATCTCGGCCTCCATATGAGGACTGCGAAGGTACCGCGGGGAAGGTATCTCCGGCCTTCCCACAAGATGTAAGCTGTGCTTCAAGCCAGCCGCCACGAGATGAGTCGGGGCCTAACTATGTGACGGTTGATCGAGGTTGACCACGACATTTGTAAAGGCCGGCGGCCGAGAATTACTTGCCACGCCCAACAACTCTCACATCGACCATTGCAGCTCACCAGCTGTGAAGCTTGGTGGCAGCTACCACACGGGCCCTCAAAGGGTACTCCGTACGTTGGCTTGAGTTGGGGATGACGCCGTTCGATTCAGCCTTTTGCCCCCATGGACGCCTCCAACAATAAGTACGGTCTTCAATCAGCCACTCTTAGTCAATCGAGTTCTTTCGTCAAAAGCCACTGCTCCCTCAAGCTTAGTTCAAACCCGTTCAAGCACCTGTTACAGGTTCATGCCAAGACGCGGCCGTCGCATGGAAATGAGACATCTTCTAAGCCGGCAAGCCGGAGCAACGGACGTGCGAGCCTCCATGGCGTGGTGGCCAGAGCGTGTTCGTCTGCTTAGCCCCGAAGGTCGACGCAGGTCCCTGAAGATCGTCTTTTTCCGTCTCGATCCGGGGATGGGTGAGAAGAGTCACTTCGTCTGCCTATTGGCTGGTGAAAGGTCATATCGAATGGTCTATCCTCACCCGGCCCTTTTTCTTCGTGAGATTAACGAACTATTACCTTATCAAAAGAGAGATCGAGACGACCTGGGATCTTCCGCTAGTGTGCCTGCAGAGAGACCGGTAGATGATTATATCTGCCAAGTGCATGTCTCATAATTCATTGCCGCCATCATTCGAAGAAGTTAGCTAACTATTTCCGCCGCTCCAACGGTGAACGAGAAACCGCTCAACCGCTGGAGGAAACGCGACAAGGAATAAGTGATCGACAAAGAACAAAGATCCAATTTCAAAGTTCCTAAGTCAAGCCTGGCTAGGGCCAGCCGTTCATGCCGTTCTAGAAAAGGGGCGTATGAGCCTTTTCGTTGCCATAGGTTTTTCGGACGCTATGCCGCGTACAGTCGTCAGGCAGCAAGCTCCCGCCGATCGGGATAGCTTTTCGTCGTCGGAGCAGACCCTGATTCATGAATCGCGTGGTTGCTAGGGTCCATGGACTGATTGCCAGGCTTTCCTCGGCCGAAATCGCACTGCACTGAGCAGTTGGGACCTTTTGCTAGAGATTACCTCAAAAAAGTCCACCCCCGGCGCTGATCACGAGTATCCGGTGCAACGGAAATTCAGGAACCCGGGACGAATCGAGACAAGACAGAACAAGATCGACAAGAAGAAAGAATCATTATACACAAAATTCGATATATCAGAGACAACCCGGCGGGGTTTAAAGTTTATTATGGTCGGTATCTGATTGCCGAGCTCCGCATTAAATAATTAAAGAATGCAAAAGGTCCATGATTTTACATTCTCTTACTGAGGCGCATAAACAAATGCCAACCTGTCAATCTCATCCCCGTCCCGTCCCAAGTATCCGACAATCTGCCATCCCGAAGGCGCCGTGTGCGTCGCGCAATCCGACGTCGTCGTACCAGCCGCGACCGTTCGGCCCGTGCTGGTAGTCGCCTGGATGTAAAAGTTGCGCGTCTCGTTGCTCTTCTTGCCCCAGCAGAGCTTAGCAGCGGTCCAGTACTCAGTCGCAGCAAGCGTCAGCGTCGCGGCCGTGCCACCGGTACCGCCGTGTGTGAAGACGGTGCCGTCGGCGAGCGTGACGGCGACGGAGTCGAGGCGGTCCGCGCCGCGGAAGGTCAGGACCGAGGCCTTGGGCTTGGACTTGCTGGCGAGCGCGGGCAGGTCGGAGAACCAGTCGCCGTGGGGACCGCCGGAGAAGTCGGATTGGCGTAGGGTGGAGGAGAGGGACCAGGTGAAGTTTGCGGTGATGGGGTTGTGGTCGGTGAGGATGCTGCCGTTGGACTGGAGGAACTTGCTGCTCTCGTAGTTGAAGTAGGTGGCTTCGAGGTTGACGACGGCGTTGCCACGGTAAAAGGCCTTGTCGACCGTCTCGCAGTAGTTTGTGGTGCTGGGGTTGGCGCAGAGGGTCTCGACGGTGGGCACGACGCCGGCGCGCTCGAGCTGGAGCCAGACGTCGCGCATGCCGTTCTGCGAGGCGAAGACGCCGATCTGGTCCGACGTGCGGGTGTAGCGGGAGTTTTTGTCGCCGAAGACGAGGACGGCGTTGCCGACGGACCAGGTGTCGATGTAGTCGGCGACCTGGTGGAGGTTGCTGTTACGGGCCGTGAGGTCGCCCGCCTCGGTGCCGGCGTCGGTGTGGAGGTTGTAGACGTCCACGTAGACGCCCTCGGCGACGCGGAGGCGCATGAAGGTGAAGCCCTTGGGCGTCAGGCAGTCGGATCCGGAGGCATTGGAGCAGGTTGACCACTTCACGCGCTCGAATTCGATCCAGTCATAGTTGGCGAGGGTGTTGAGGCCGGAGCCGAGGGGCACGCCGCCGGAGGTTGCGGTGCGGTAAGGGTGCGTGTCCGTCTCATAGATGTAGGCGTGGTAGTTGAAGTCCTGTTTTCGGTATGTTAGTTATAGTACTGTTTTGCTATTTTCTGCCATTTCTTGGAGGTCCATGGCTAATGATAGCAGTAGAGTTCAAGCTTGAAACAGTGACAGATGGGAAATGCTGGGATCGCGAGTCGTGGATGTCCTTGCATTGACGCAGGGACGGAGCAACATGTGGCTCATGCGCTTTCCCCAGGACCCCAGCCCACGCGGTCAACAGCAAGAAATAGCTTTTCAGCTGTCGGGAATAGATTGCTGCTCTTGTGCAAAGACTCACCTCTTGAACGTTGATGATGTCGTAGTTGTACTTGGCGAAGTACGATCCGATGGTTCGCGAGTTGGTCGTCTTGTCGCCGGGCACCTCGTTGTTCTGGAGGATCTCGGGCAGGCCAGCGACGTTCATGGCGAGGATGGTGAGGTCGCCGCTCGTCTGGGCCAGAGCGCCGGAGGAAAGGGCGCCTCCGGCGAGGAGCATCTTGAGGCTGGTGGGCTTCATGATAGCGACTGGATCTTCTGCTCGTTTCGCAACGTGGGATGTTTGATCGGACGGAGGGAAGGGAAGAAAGATCGACGGGCGAGCGAGAGGGACAGAGCGGCGCTGGCTGGAGACGAAATCCCAACTACATGCGAGAGAAACGGCGAGCAGTGGTGATATTTAAAGGAACCTTTTTCCCATCAACTCAAACGTAATTAACTATGAACTCCCCTCTTGGCAACACGAGGCGAACCAGACATAAACACCCTGGCTAACTTTCACACGATGTGGCATGTGCTAAAGAACCAGGGCTACAAGCAAGATTACAACAGCTTTACAGTTGAATTTGGGGAAGGTGACAAGCAATAGGCACAACGTGATCTACATTTGACTCGTGATGGGTGGAACATCTTTACGGTGGTTGATGCTCATCTCCCTCGAACCCCTCACTGCCGCGGCACTGGTGCCCAAATCGGTCGTTCTACCCCGTCCTTATCGACGTATCGACATGACGATGTAACCTCTCCCACCGGTCAATGCTGCACATGTCCGGGCCGTTAGATGCGGAGCGGTCGTAAAGGTCGGACAAAGGGGGAGCAGCACCGGACGAAAAGATGGAATATGGTATCCGTATAATATCGACACGAAATATATACACACGTGCGGTGAAGTAGCATCGCTACACTCAATAATGATACTCCATTGGCATGACACGTTTTTATCAATTTATTGAAATTAGGCATGGCAGACATGCTGACCGTGCATATCATAGAGAGAGGGGGGAGTTATACTCTGAGGTAAACATATTGTCCACAAGTATAATTAGACGGTCAGCTGTTTAGATGACACTGATTACCTTGATGGAGCTACAAAACGCACTTGGATAGAATTAGATACCGACTGCTGTGCAGGGGCTGGCTTCTTCAAGGTTCACATAGTGGTTTTCCTCAATCCTGTGCTGCCCGGCAGGCTCAAAAGTTGCACGTGGATCCACGTGGAGGGTCTTGGCTATGAGATTCGTCGACGAGGGGTTCTCCTTGTCGAGACTATTTCTTCAAACGACCTGGCCCCCCACGAGGGGCAGATATTCTCACGACGTTTTATCGTCCCTCGGCGAACCAGCCTGAATCCTGGGGTTCCTCAACAACACGTTTCTTTTTCTCTTCGGTCAATAACTTCCGTCGGCCGAGTCTGCCGAGAAGGAGTCGCGAGTATCCGCAAACTGTAGGAAAACAAGGGCAACTCGGCTCAAGCGTTCGGTGCCGAGTTAGGAATGGGTCGAACACGTTCAGTTGATCTCATTTTTTGAGATGGAATGACGTGTCTATGCGGAGGCGCAGATTGCACCATCCGAGTTTTACCGGGCGAACCATTATCATGCCGTTTCTGCGGCGATGCAGCAGAAGAAGACGAAGTCATCTCGCTCTCGGTAGGCATCCGTTGGCAAGATTCGGAACGACCTTGCGACGGCTCGGCTTGCGAAAGAGAAAATGCGACTTGGCGGAGGTGCGGTGGTGGGAACCGGCCACTCGGTGCCTTTGGGTCATTTCTGGGTCAGACGAAGCAGAGGATGGCCCGTCCGTCGTCGGTCCTCCCCGCCGGCGACTTTGTTTCGGCGCTGCCATGGTATGGCCGGGTTTCGCCCCCCAACCCTCGAACCCGGTGTCGTTTTGCGAGTCGGCGCGCCGAGGTCCGAAGGAGAAGAAGACGTGCGGAGCCTTGAACTTTTTGCCCTTCGCAACCGGTAAGTTCCATGGACCCGAGCAGCTGGGTCGGCGCTGAGTTTCACTCTCACTCTCTACTTGGGTCCAGCTAGGCTGATGCGGTACCAAACTATGATTCTAAACCAATTTGTGGCTTTTCCACGTACCCATAGATCTGGGCCCGTTTGCTGCTGTGGCCGGCATCGTGGTAATGAAAGCCGCCGTTATCGAATGTTGCATAACCCCGAGCTTTCCAATTTTAGAATAGAATGCAGTTTAGAGTATTGTCCCATGGTGGTTGGGAACGTTGGAATTCCAGTTTGAGAGCGTGGTAAAAAAGCCACAGTGGGGAGATGAACCCATCGTTGCCATGCTAACTTTGGTCGCCAAAACCGAGAGCCTCGAGAGAGGCGTGAGAAAGAGCGCCCCGAGAAAAGCATGACGCCCTTTGTTCCTGGATGGGTGTTTGGGGCTAAGAAAGTTTGGTGCCACACGGCGTGGCGCCACGGATGGGTTCCTGACATGATTTCTTGGCTGCTAGCTAGCCTCATTTCCATGGTTCATGACGAGTGAGCGTAATCGCGAGCGCGACCGCGTTGACGAGACTACGGCTGGTTGTCCACTAGTTGTTTTGACAAACTTTGGTAGAAGTGGTTTCGTCACGATACAAGACCATCATCATGACTCAACGGAGCTGATTTTCAATGGTCAACATCCTCTATATGCAACCGTTCAGACGTCACTCTATTCACGTAGCATCGCCTCCATGAGCAGAGGGAGGCAAACTTCTCCCTGTGAAGCCTGCAAGGGAAACCACTATTTCCAAGGCAGGAGACAGATAAGACAGCTGAATCTGAGCCTTGGTGCGGATAAGGGAGGGTGAGAGAGGGCAGGACTCTGACTCGGTGCTTGTTTGGGAATGTCTGCGCACGGCCCTAGCGGTGATCAGGGACCGCCAGGCGAGCTTTGGTCGGGAGGACTGAGCTCCGGGTCTCAGGATGGTCTTGAGCAACTCTTCATGCGGAGGGGTGATGTGATGCGATGGGGGGCAGTGGCAGGCAAGTTGGGAACAGACAAGACGCGGGTTCCGTGGGCCTTCCTGGCAATGGGGGTTTCCTGCGTTGTGAGATTTCGCATATTGGCCACAGTATGTGATTATGCTTTGCGATGGATGCGGTTGTGGATGCGGAAACGGGAGGTCATAGTGACTGGTGTTATTGACACTTTTCGGGGTCGACGTGAGACTATCTTAGCCCTACAAGGCACCACAAGCCGACGGTCTCGTTCGATAGACGGATGGATCAGGTGGTATGTCCGGCAATCCTTTTGGAGGGCTCTCATGGATGGGCCGAATTTGAAATCTTTCTCTCGATTCCGGGGGCATTGATCTGAATGAGCATCACGGCCGTTGATCTTGGTGATCGATCATCACTAGGTCATTCACGATCGCTTGGGGTAAGTCCAAAGGCCTGTTTCGAGGTCCAGCAAGTTGCGGCAGAGGAATGAGACTTGAGGCCTTTCAGCTGGCATCGTGATGGTATTTGCCGAGAATTCCCAGTGCCGTCCGTTTACCAAACCAGTCGTAAGCCAGATTGGCGAGTCTCATGCATGCCTCTGCGATCATATGATGATATTTGCATGCAATATTCCTGACCAAACGGAGAGGGTCCAGACCGTAACATTTAGTTACCATCCGGCCATTTCTTCGGTGGGGCCCCGTCTTTGACAGCGGCATGCCAGCAAGGGAATCTTGCCCTTCTGTCGATGGACTACAAAGTCTCTCCTCGAATCGCCTGGAGTGGTACAGTGTCAAACGGTACCGTTCGAGGGTGTGGGGTCTGAGTTGGTGAAACGGGCCGGACGCTATTCGTACACTACACTCCATCTTCATCACCTTTTCAGGTGATATTAAGCATGATACGGTTACGGTCGGTCGGTTTGTTTTAGACGGGTTCTTTTTCACCCCTGTTCTGGACCCCGATGAGCGCTGAAATGGATGGGGGATAGAGGTAGGCCTGTCCATGTTGAGGTTGCTTGCGTGATATGCGTGAAATCAGCGAAAACTTCGGCACACTCGGACGGGTCATGATAACGGGTTCCTTGGAAAGCTTGGGTTGGCGATCTCTACTGTGTAGTCTGCGCTCAGTCTTACCCCTCTGCCCTGCCATGAAGGCGGGCCAGAAGATCTGTCCGGTTACCGGTTGTCAATAAGCCCTGAAAGCTTTGATGTGGAGCCTTGCGCCCGTTTTAACGTATCCTTATAGAATTCGTCATCGCGATGCTTGGCGATTGTGGAATTGGAGCCGGGTCCAAGAGCAAGGGAATCGAGAATCCGGAATGAAGGACTATGAAAAAGCTGGAAACATGGGAACAGGTAGGGTGTTGCGTGGGCGTGATGGAGTTGCATATGCAGTGGTGGGGAGAGCGATGCAGATATCGAGGTGCTTGTGGGCAGGGGGTATCGCTGACAATTGTCTCGGGGCTCTCCCTGTAGGCAGCGATGAGGACAAGCTGTTGAGATCGCTCGACGAGATCAAAGCTCCTTCACACCAACGCCGGCTGGAGAAACTTGCGAGGACAGGACCATCCCCGCTGAATCCACGTTTTCTTCCTTCTTTTTGTCCGATGCGTGGGCTTCTGGGAAGACGTTCATGCGAAACTGGGCACATCACATCTCAGGCTGGGATGACCACAGTGCGTTTCTGCTATCTTGCCTCTAGTCCAGAGCGAAGTAGAACAGGATGCGTGGTTACACTCCGGAACACGCCGGTAGTAAACGGCGATTGCTGCGGTACCTATTGTTTCGCGAGCGTCTAGAAAACGTGGAGAAAAGGAAAGTGATGGATCCAAAAGGTGAGCTAAATTACATGATATCAACCGGACCAAGAAGAGACAATGGGTCTGTGTGCATCTGAACTCTCGGGAAAAGTCAAGCAAAAAGTTGAGTTGACTTTTTGAATTTCCCCTCTTCGAGAACATTGCTGATTTGAGATGCCACAAAGCGGACGCTCCGAAAGTCAGCCTTCCGCCCACCGGAGGCTCTTGGTTGTACTCGGAATGGACTCGGTGTGCCGGAACGGATGTGGCGCTGGGGTCCGGAGCAGGCTCCGGCTTCTCCCACTCGCCGGCTGCACCGCCGCCCATCTTCCCGATCTTCCAAGACAAAAATGACAACGCCACAACCCAGTCGATATACGTAATCGAGATGAAATACAAACAAACGCATTGAAAACGTGACGTGAAGGTCATGTTCATGTTCATCATATCTGATGGAGCGTCATTTCTTCTTCCTTGCGTTTGGGCCTCCCCTGGTTGCCAGCGTCCGATATCACATTCATCCCACCAGACGCGTTTCACGAACCCACGCAGCACACAGTAGACATCTTTGCTCTTCTCCTCCGCCTCTGACAGACTTGCTCCATCTGCACCGTGTCCGTGCGCTCAAGGATCACAAGTTCAACTTGACTTGTAGCATTTCCCGACGACGAAGACGACCCTCGGCTTGCACCCTGCTTGCCCCTCTCTTCTGACCTACCCGGACTCAAGATATGAATGCGGACTGAGGATCACAGCGTCATTCCATCACATCGCAGACGGGCCTTTCAATAATCGTTAGTCTCATATTGACCAGGTGTCAAACCGTAAGCGAAGGGCACCTTGGAGTAAGAAAAGCAACGAGCTTCCCCTCTTTCCCGCCTAGCTCCCTTGCGTTCGCTTGACCATGCGGGGCGGCGGCCAGCACCTGGCATCATCACAAGCAGCTGAAGTGGACGCGCGGGGGTTCCATTTCTGCAAACCCATCCAAGCTCCAGCTGTCAATGCGGCCGATGAGGGCGCGGCGCGCGGTTTTGGTCCATCAAGAAGCAGAAGCGGTGGAGGGATGGATAGCCTGCCGTTTTTCTTGCATCCTTCCCGCACTGACCCTCACTCCAAAATAGGCCAGGACTCAGAATAACACCCTTGTCCCTGATGGAGCCCTGTCTAGGCCCTGGTCAATAATCTCGTCGTATTAAGAGCTGGCATCGTGGCTGTCAGGGTTCGTGATGCGTACCTTCAGACAGCGGCTGGGGGTGTAAATAGATGGAACTTCAAGGAACCTGGGAGGTGGATGAGCAAGAGATAGTCTGGAACGAGGGAATTCGATTAAAAGAAGGTGAGAAACGTGCTTCGGCGTCGAGACCGGATTGACGCGGTTAGAGAGTATTGATTGCTGCAGGCCAGGACACACGAACCCCCCACTGTGACGCCCACCGGGCCACCGTTGAAAATTGAGATCATCCAGGAACATTCCCTCAAACTCTTGATTACATGGGTGGAATTTTGCTTGTATTGACCGATACGTCCTAGTCGGCATATCAGGGTCTTATCAGCTACCGCTGCACACGATCACGAATTGCCGTAACATCATCACTCGTGATTGTGCGATGCTGGACTGCTCTAGAATGAAGTAATAATTGCTCTCATGCCATAGTGAGTGCTGTTGACATCCCGCATATGGACTTAATCTCTGCCCTTGAGTAGACGTACAGGTATGCGATGCAACGTTCGGCGAAGCGATCGGGACGTGGGCGACAATGGTATTGCTGCATAATGGCTTAGGAAGACTTATCACTGTAACAGAGGCAAGATAGTATTGCTATAGCTTTACTTTTCGGCATCGCCCGGTCTAAGAGCCAAGCCTCTACATAAACCTAAAGGCGAATTTTCTCGCTATTTGCCGAACATCAGACGGAGGAAGAAAAAGGCCTGGCCTTTCTGACCGTCGCTTGTCTGCCGATGACACATTGGTAGGGAGACCACATGGCAACTTGATCATCCGAAGACGAAGGAGGCTCCTCTCCGTTGAGGAGAGAAATCTCCACCCCGCGCCGGGCTGCTGAAGCGAGGGGACTGCTCAGCAGGCTCGCGTTTCAGACCGCGCCGCTGACAATCAGTTCGGCGACTTGTCCACTCTGGGACTTCTCAAAAGGGTTTCTGTTTATGCGACTACAGAGTTTGTGAGACGGTGAATATGTTCAAGTGATTGTCCGTTGCCGTGTGCGACAGAAGCAAACTGATGGGCGTTTGGAACAGGTTGACGTTTTGTTACGGTCGTCATACGCGTTTGGGAGGGTATATCACCGGTCTTCTAAACCTTATAAACGTATGATGAATCTCTTGAAATAGTATCGGTGATTGGGATCATGCATGACACCATGATGTAATAGCGACTTACAGACAGTATTAACAGTGGAAAGTCCTCGGTAGTTAGGATGGCGGCGACCAATATTCGGAGAGTTTCGGGGTGACAGCTGGTTTCAAGGACTGAGAACGATAGCACAGCAGTTAAGTTGCTTACGATGCGACGCTGAAGACTGGAAGTCGCATAGCATTAGGCAAACTCTTAATGGATGTTTCGCCACGCTTGAAGGTAGCTTTTCCACAGGTTGAATGGCATCGATAGAGCTGTTAGATTCATATCATATGATCATTGCCATATTCGGCCCGTCGACGATCTTGTTAAGGACTGGGGCAATCGTAGTCGCCAAGTTATTTGAAGTTGTTAATAAGCGCTTAGATGAAGTATGATTGTCAAAGTGTGGTCAGTCATTTCATTCTGCTACTAGACGCATGCCTGCCTTGGACGGGTTCTGTTATTTATTGAGCACTTTGACTTGCCTTGGCTGTATATTGAGTACGAAGTGAGTGCTAATATAGTTGCCACTTCATGGCTGTAATTCGCATGGCCTTGGTATTAATCAAAGTCAGCGATCATTAGCGTTAAGATTTATTAACACATCTCAATGATAGTGGTCTTTCCATGAATCGTGGAAATGAGGGTCTTTCTTTGCGCGCGAATTAATATCAAAGCTCTTGCCAAGGCTTCGTAATTGTAATCTGAAACGGCGACTTACTTGTCATCAAAGTATCGTAAACAAATCGATAGATCGGTCTAGTTACTAGAGACATATTGCAATTGTGGCGATGTATAGAAGGTGTCTGGCCACAAATTCTGACTATGATACAAAGTGGACGAGATCATGAAGTGGGTGGCTCAACCTCGCCAGTGTTTTCGTGCCATAGAATAGTAGACTAACCATCAAGTATCAATACCGCGAGCACCTTCAAGGTCTGGGTCGATGATGGCAACGTTTGTCGTTTCCCTAGATGCTAAGTTGAATTGAATGCATGCTCGATATTGCGGCATCACCTCCTTCTATAGCAAGTCAATGACACCTCACACCAGTGGTTCTAAGCCGACTGTTCATGTTGCCCAAGCGATGTTGTACAGACTCTCAACGCACTACCGAGGTAGTATGATCGCAACCTATGGGAACAGGTTTCGAATGGTTTGCTTTGGCACCAAGGGAATATCACATGTAGTTGGGTAACAACTTGACACTAATCGCCATGGAGCGATCCATACCACTTGTCAAAGTAGGTCTGTATAGATCATTTCACCTTTGTACTCTCTATCAAGCTTCATGTGAGACGTCACCACTTTTTCCGTTGCTACCTTCTAAGCATGTTCTAGCCCTTCAGGATGCACGGTCAAACAAAAAACAATAGTCACAGTCTATAATTCATGAACGAACCCGAACAGACGGGGTGTTTGTCGCCTTAAATTTCAAGTATAAAGAGTAAAACCTTTTTTTTTTTTGCGCTCATCTTGCTCAACCCCATGCTGGAGGTCTTGAGGTCTTTACACATTCAACCGAGACTAAGTCATCGGGGGACTTGAAGCGACGCTCAAGCACTAAACTTTCCAGATCGCATGATATCTACCGGCCAAAATTCTTCTATCCTTCGCGCAATTGAACTCTACAATAATCAGAGCACTTCCGCTATCAGCGCTTGTAACTAAAGTAAAACTCTTCAGTCATAGGAATATCCACTCACTCAAGTCAGGTATCTCGGAATAAGTCCCTAACCGTGTCCTGGAACTTGATGGTGTGTAGGTAAAAGGTCACGAAAGTTGTCCCCACGGCAAGTAGTGCCCACTGGATCGAGATTAGAATTACAATGCACCAGCACCAGAAGTCAAATAAGAGTGGCATTTACCTGTATCATGCTCCCGCTGTTGCTGTTAATCGCCCTCAGGGCTTGCCCTATGAACGCTAATGCGCTTGCTTGTAACAAGAGAGCAACCCAACTCCCAGCCCCCACGACTGCTCTTGGTAGTTCGTGGCTGCGGCCCCCCTCTGTCCTCTCTAGCGCATCGAGGAACATCTCATCTGTTTGCATCAACTGTAGAATGAGTGCGATCATCAATGAGACCGAGGATGTAGCTGCTGCCCACGAGAGCCAGTACGAAGCGTCTGCCGTAGCCTGAACGGCAGCTGCTATGGGTGGATCAGTCTCATTGGTTAGAGGAACACCGAAGAAGTTTCCTCCCGTAGCAAATCCTTGGCTAGCCGAGATGGAAACGGAAACCGTGATAGTGGCAGTAAATGCGACAAGCTGAAGATACGCAGAAAATGGCGGATTATGTGGCCGTGACGCACTAGCATGCGGGGGTTGCCGGTTGGTGCCTGTGGCTCCCGACACAATTGATGGTCCCTGGCCGCCGGTTGGGGATCGTGGCGTTGATGTCGTAGCCATCTTCACTCAACAGAAAGGACTCAGCCTTGAACCAGTTTGCAGTCAAAGCGCGCAGAAACCTGGAGGTGGGTAGATGATGTGGTGTAGGAGAGTGTAAGAGTATGACACCTGACTGCAAATGTCACGCAAGACACGGCCACTATTTATGTCGAGCTCAACAAGCTATCGCATCGCGAGCTGACGATCTTTGGCTTTGTTGGCTGAGCTAGGTGCTAGTCTCGGTTGCCTTACTGGACTGCACCGCGTCCGACTCAGGAAGAAACGCCAAAACGAGGCAGTGCCACCGAAAGAGGCGTCGGCCGTGGCAATATAAATGTGCATATCTCCAAGACATCCTAAAGAAATTCTTAGCAACGACTGCCTGCAACTCGCTTCTTGTCCTTTGATGATCGCCCTGTCTGTTCTCTTCTTCGACCTTGGCCTGAGATAGTAACTAGTTTCCAAGCAAATCATGGGTGCATCACAGAGTCGAGGTCCAACGACCCCCAAAGGAGTTACAGGTAAGCAAAATGGTTAGATCAGTGAATCACAAAACTCCAAATGCAGTTCTTACTCTTTATTGTCGCAGGCTCGGTGCTACAAACGCGACTGGAGATGGAAGGAATTTTGGGACAAGAAGGCTTGGGCATCATTCGCCATATTATCAGCCACCAGACACCTGGTTTAGTCACCCGGGTCATATGGAGCAGAGAGCACAGCACTTTGCAACACGAGTACCTGTTGGTCTGCATCACAGGTCAAGAAGAGGCAAAAACTTCGTGGGTTAGACTTGAACGAACGGGCCATTTGGGCAAGCAGGCAACAGACAAGGAAGCAAAGTTGATGTTCATACCGGCACCTTGTAAGTCAAGCCTGGTTCACCATGACGACGAGACTTTACACGATGTCGATCTTGGTCCGTTGCCTCCAACGTTGGCGGAAATGGCAAACATACTCTCAATAATCCACCAAACAGCATCCGACTATACATTCCTTCACCACAATTGTTGGTGGTTTGCTAGACAAACCTATACCGTTCTCTTTACTTGCTTCATGCCTGATGGACCTCAGAAAAGGAGACTTCAAGGGAAATGTATCATGAAGAATCTAGAAGAGGCAGAAGCACCGTATCATTCTGCGTGGCGTGGACGGCTGATCCGAGGAATGCTGTTGTTTGTTACCGCACCTGTGTTCCCTAGTGCTTGGCCAGTCATTGTTGTAGGAACGGCAAGCATATCTGGATATGCCATATTTGTGCTTTGGAAGACTTGAAAGAAGATTGATGTTCAGATTGATGATTATTTGGGAAGTGTTGCGAAATGATTATAAGCTCAATTTCCGCAAAGCGTTGGGCCCGTATCATCCGGTGCGAAGAGGCTAGCTTTCGGGGTTGACTTTCGCAAGGATTTGAAATCGTTTTCCATCTTACTAGAACTCTCGAGCAGTACTCGATGTCGATGAAAGAAACACAGTTCCTGATACACTGTAGCTCATTGTGCATTTCCTACCCAATCAGCAAGCTGCAACTGGTCAAAGAGCCTTGACGAAATATAGCCTTGTTAGCAGTTTCTTCATCTATAGACCTTCTGGAGAGACGTTGCTAAGAAAGTTCAATATTTGAAGTCACCAAGTGAAATAGCTTAGAGCTGAGTATAACCTTCCCGAGTCTCGTGATGTACTTACAGAAGAGGGTGAAGTAGGTGTACGGGTGTACGAGAACATCGCGGACCGAGAGACATATGATATGGGCCAGAAGCTCCCCGAAGGCTTTCGTATCAGCCGAGGATCTAGAAGGAGATGATATTAGATGTGTCGGCGGTCGGTCCGGTCTTTGCAGTGTCCCTAGATGCGGGGTATTCGTGCTGCCAGCTGAGTTACCGAAATGTCTTAGATATCCGTTGAGTGATGCCCTCGTACCAATCTGTACTTATTACGAGCCTGTCAGTTTAACCTCAACAATCTGTGCGGGGTACAAATTGTGTTTCTACAGTCGGTGATTTCCAAGCTGTAAGTGCAACGCGTCATGTCCGCCACTACCAAGACCGGCCGCTCTGAGGCATTGAGCTTCAACGATCATTTTGTCCAAATTATCGACGGAAAACCTTCTCCAACAGAGAAGAATCGTCATGGCATTAATCCAGCAAACCTGACTGCGAAAGCAGAGGTCCCTATCGCTACGCGCAAGGATCTTGATCTTGTCGTCGCTGCAGCAAAAGATGCTTTCAAAGCATGGTCGAAAGTTTCGTACGAAGACCGAAAGAGGGCAGTTTTGGCATATGCGGATGCTGTGGATAGCCACCGAACCCAGTTCAGAGACTTGCTGATCTCTGAACAAGGAAAGCCAGTATGAATGCTAAGCCGCAGTCATGTTTGTAGCATCAAATTGCCGAGCTACGCTTACACTTCCTAGATACCTCAAGCAGATGCCGAGACAGAGGCTGCGATCAGCTGGATTCGTGGCATGGCCGGTATCCCACTATCGGAGGATGTTGTAGAGGACACCGATCACCGCACCGTTATCACTCGTTATGCTCCTCTGGGTGTAGTCGGCGCTATTGTTCCTTGGAACTTTCCCTTGCTTCTCGCGACGGGCAAAATCGCACCGGCCCTCCTGACTGGAAATGTGATCATTGTCAAGCCATCGTAAGGATGTTGGCACAATGGGAACTTATGCTATGGATGCTAAGAAACTCGCAGACCATTCACACCGTACTGTGGGCTGAAGTTAGTTGAACTAGCACAACAGTTCTTTCCGCCGGGTGTGGTTCAGTCTCTGAGCGGAGACGACGACCTTGGCCCTTGGTTGACAAGTCACCCCGGCATTGACAAGATCAGCTTCACTGGATCCACAGCCATAGGGAAATTGGTAAGTCGCCCCACCCCCTTTTGGCCCCCCCCTACATTTGGCCCCCCCTCAATTTCTTCCTAACTACCTTATTATAATCTAACTTATAATATATAAACTATTATAATAATTATAAAAATCGTCTAAATATAATTCTTTTTTTTATAATTATTTATTAATATATTATAATTTTATATATTAAAAATAAGATTAGTTAGGCTCTTAATATTATTAAAAACGGTTTTTTATTTTATAAGGCCTCGATTAACTATAGGATTTTAAAATTAATACTTCGTAATTATATAAAGGGCTATTAGAATTAAGTAAGGGCTTTTACTAAGCTTTAGAGACTTCTTTTTTAATAAGAAAATAAGCTAGCTAAATAGGTTTATATTTAATATAATTTAGATATTATACTAATATATAAATAAGTTAAGGAATTTATTAAATAAGTTTTATATACCTAGGGGGATATTAATTTTATTAATAAAAGATAAATAGATACTTTTTTTAAAAAGAACTTATTAATTAAGGTTTAAAAAAGTCGTATTATTAATTTTAAACGTATTAATAAAGTAATTATTAAAGTTATTAGGCCCTAGTTTCGATTATTTAATATATTAAAAATTAAAAATATTAAATAAGCTAATAAGTATAATATAAATAAGACTAGTATCCTTAAGGGTAAGGGATTTAATAGCTTAGTTTTAAGTATAATAAAAACTAGAATAATACGGAAAAAAGAGCCTAGATTATATACTTAGGTTTTTATTATTAAGTGTATTTTAATTAATAATAGAGCTATTAAACTACTAGTTATATATAAAAGGAAAATAGTATAGTAATAATAGTTCTTTTTTGAACTTTACCTATACTATAATTAGGAGTTTATAGTAATAAATAATAGCTAAATTATTAATAAAACTACCCTTAACTAATTAAAGAAGGTTTTTTTACCTTAAACTAATACCCCTATAACGAGGGGGGTTAACCCGCAAAAAGAACCTCGATTATTAGTTCTAAATAGATATAGGAGTTATATAATAACTAAATTTATATAAGAGTACTATATTAATAATATTTACTTATTATTCTTATTATTATATATTTTTTATATCCTCTAGTTACTAAATATAGTAATATTTAGTCTTATTAAGTTTATTTATAAAAAAAGAGCTTAGTAAATATAAAATAGTAAATAATTCTGTTATTATTAAAAAGCGCTTTTTTTTTAACTTATTATAATATTACTCGTTTAGTTAGTTTAATAAGAGATAATATATAAAGTAATTAAAAAGTAACTAAGCTATAGCTACTTAATATAAGTAAATTACTAATTAATTCAATAGTATTACTTAGCTTAGTTATATTATTAAACTAGATTATAATTATTAGTTAATTAATTATTAATATTAAAAAAGACGTTAACTAGGCCTTTATAACGTTAGTTATTAATTAGTTAACTTTTAAAAAAGCTAGAGAGCTTTATAAATACTTAAAGCTATTTATAAAACTTAGTTATTACGACTTAATACGTATAATAAGGCTAAGGCCTTGCCCTATAGAACCTGTGGTAGGTATTATACTATATATATAAAAGTACGGATTTAAAATAACTCTTCTTAAAATAGAAAAACTATAAATAAGTTATATAACTACGATTATATAATAAAATAAAGAACGGATACTCGTAAATAAATAAAATAGATAATTATAAATAAGTAGGATAAACGATTATTTAATAAATAGTTAGATAATAATAAATAAGAATATTATAAAAAATATATTTAAGAACGAAACTTATATATAATATAAACTTAAGCTAGGTTTAAAAATAGACTTTTTATAGCTTTTTTAGTAATTAACTTAGTATTAAATTTTATAATCGCTTTTAGCTATTTTTATTAAAAACTTTTTTTAATAAGATTATAATTAATTACTAAAGCTTTATTTATTTTATAACTTATAAATATAGTTTTAAAGAAGCTATTTATAATTATAATACTATTTATTTAGTACTTATAACTTTAATTTTTATTTATATATTAATTATAACTAGCTAGTTATAATATTTTAATTATTTTTATTTAGTAAGTTTATTTTATAAAAATTAATTAAATAGTACGAACGATGTTTTTTAAAGTAATTTTATTTACTTTTTTAACTAATTTTAAGGGTAAGGGACTTACCTTTTTTAAAAACTTAGATAAAAAAAAGAAAAATATTAAAAATTTTAAAAAAGAACTTGATTTTATTTTAAAAATTTATATTATTATATAAAAATGCTTTAAAAAAACGATAAAGATATTACTTAGATATAGGCTATACTTAACGAAACTATAAGTTACTTAGAAATTAAAACTAAAAAGGCCGAATATTTAACTTAATAAGTTAATATACTTTAAGGAGTTATTAATATTATTATTATTCCTTTTTAAAGAGAATAATAAAAACTTAAGTTTAATATATTAGTTATTTATAATAATACCTTAAGAATCCTTAAGGGATTTCTAATCTAAGTTAAGAATTATTAGAACTTTTATTATAAGGATTTTATTAATAAAACTAAAAAAGTTATATACGCCGCTAGTTTTTTTAAGAGACGAGTTTTTAAATAGTTTAAACTAATCTAAGAAGAATATTTTAATAAGGAAACGTTTAACGAATATTTTATTAAAGTACGTAATATTTATTATAGCTTTAACGGGTTTAAAAAAGCTTTTAAATCCTTATTTTAAGATCTTAATAAGAAATAATAAGCTAAATATAACTTTATATAGTTATAATAAACTAAGTTAGTAAAAGAATATTTTATTAAATTTAGATATCTTAGTATTTAACTAGACTTTATAAATAATATTAAGATATTTATATTTCATTAAGGACTAAAGGACGAAATTAAAGACGAACTAATTTAATTTAATAAACTTAATAACTTTTTTTAGTATAACGAGCTCGTTATTAAGTTTAATAACTAGTTTTATAAAAAAAGAAAAGAAAAAAAGGAACGTAAATAAGAACTTAACTCAGAACGTAAGTATTAATAATAACCCTAGCGTAGTTTTTAAATAAATTAATAACCCCTTAATAATTAAAATAATAATTAATAAAGTACTACTTATAAATAGTATAGAGGACTTATAGATCTTAGTATTACTAAACGCGAAGAATTATAATAAAAAAGGGATTTTAAGTATTATAATTACAATAAGTTAGGATATATAGCTAGAAACTACTAATAACCTAAGTATATTTAATATTAACCTATTTTAAAAAAGCGAGCTAATATTATAAATAAAGAAATCCCTTATAAATAATTCTTATAAATAGCTTATTACGATAATAACTACCTTATTTATTAAAATAATAAAAAATAAATAAGATAGTATTTAAAATAACCTAAGGATAATAAATAATTAGGATATAATATTACCCTATTTTTAGTTAAAACCTTAATAATAATAATAAAAAAAAAGATACTTATTTATTAACCCTATATTTCTTAAAAGAATAATATTAAATATATTACTATACTCTCTTAGATTTATAAAAATATAAAAAAAAAAGTTAAAATAGACTTTATTATAAAAGATATACTTTACTTTTTTAAAAAACAAACTAAGTAAAAATTCTTAATTAGTATAAAAGAGTAACTTTTTAAGTTTAAAAAAAGAGGACTTAATATAAAAAAAATTATAAGTAGTCTCGTTTATATAATATAACGAAATTATATAAACTAAAAATAATTTATTAAGTTTAAAAAAGAACTTAATTCGGATAAAATCCTAACTAAGTTTATTTATATAATATAAAAAGTAGATAGTAATAAAAAATTTATTTATAAAATTAAAAAATAACTTAAGGACTTTATATACGAAAATAAGATCGAAGTACTTAAGAAACTAATTTTTAACTTCGGAGTTATAAAAGAAGGAAAAATTAATTTTAATTTTAAAAAAGAAAATATTAAAATAAGAATTAGCTCTTTTTATTTTAATAAAATAAAATTATTTTATAATTTAAATAAACTTTATAACGTTATTTAATAACGTATTTAGATAGAAATTAATTATAAAATATTACTTAGCGTTAATAATATTATTTTTTAAAAAGAATAATAATAAATTATAATACGAATATATTTATTTATTTAAAGATAATTAAATTATTTAGTTTTATAAAACTAAAGAATATAAAAAGGTTATAATAACCCCTTATATAAATAAAGATTATTTTTTATTTAACCCCGAAGACCCTTTTTATAAGGAATTATTTCCCCCCGACAGAGTAATCCGCCGGGGCCGTACTATATATTACGTATTAGGGAAAACTAAGTATATTGCGCTCTATACTTAATTACTAATTAAAATAGCTCTTAACTTTCTATCGTTTATTTATAGGGCGAGCTTTACTTATTTTAACGTATATAGGACCTCTTAATACTAGCTTACGTAGGTAGCTAGGTTTAATATAATCTATTTTTTTATATAAGTATTATTATTACTTAGGGGGTCCTATAGGAGCTATTTAAAGCGCCGGCTTATTATTTTAACTCTATATACTTTTAGCCCGTTTATTATAGCTATTATAGCTAGGTTAGTATCGATATATTAGATCTTAGTATTTATACTAGCCTAGCTATTTATAGTACTTATAATATTACCTAGCCAAATTCCGTATTATTAAAAGGTACTTTGCTACTTCTTGGGCGTATTTATATTAATTATAATAGCTATAGCGTTAAGCTAGCCGAGGGTACTTAGCCCGAGAGGGGTAGACTTATTAATAAGTATTTTTAGCCTACTAATTACTAACTATATACTAAGAGGTTTTTATTAAAGTAGTAGTTTATATATTAATAAGTTTATTTAATAAATTTATTTAGTAAATTTATTTAGTAAATTTATTTAGTTTAAATAGAGAGTAGCTTTAGGTAATATTAGAAGTAATAAGGATAGAAATAATTTTTATAAGCTTTAGTATAATAAAAGAGTAGTAAATATTAGCCTATTTAGCCCTTTTTTTAAAAACTTTTATATTATTATTAAAGTTTAGAACCTCTATGGTTAAGGGCCGCTTCTAACTATTATAGCTAATTATTATAACTGATTATTATAGCTAATTATTATAGCCGACCTTTGTTATTAACCTTTTTAACTAGTACCGCTATATAAAATAAAGAGGGTAGCTTACTTATTCTAAATTAAATAGTAGTTTTCGTATTAAAATTATTATATTATATTAAGCGCGTATTTAAGATATATTATATATATTATATAATTAAAAAGTATACTATATTATATAATTTTTTTTAAAAGCGTAATCCTATTAAGGTCGATCTTTTATACTTATAAAACTAGAAAAAAAACCACTATATAAGGAATTATTTTAAATAGAATACTTAGATAATAAATACTTTTTATATTTTATATATAAATAAAATAGCCGTTTTTATTTATAAAAATATAATAATAAACTTATTAGGGATATTTATATAGAGAACTAACTACTTAGTTAGATATTACTAAGTTTTAATAATAATAATAAAATAATATTTAGTCTAGACCCTAACTTTTTTATAAAGTATTTTAATAGCGAATATATAGAATAAGAAGATTATAAATATAATTAATATTAAATTTATTATATTAAAAAAGCTAAGGTATAGAGGGAATAATAAAAACTATGCGAGTAAAGTATTTAATAAAAAAAGTATATATTAAAAAATTAAGAAAGCTAATTATAAAGGAATAACGAGAGGTAAGAATAAAAAAAAAGTTTTTATATATAATTAAATAACGTAATAACGTATATTTATAAATTAACCTCGATATTTATAAATAAGGATTAAATACTATTATTAATAGCGGTGTATAAAAATTTTATATTTTATTAAAAATAGTAAATAAACTTAATTTATTATAAATATAGAAAAATAACTTATATTAATTATAAATAGTAAAAAAAGAACGAGTTAATTATAATTATAAATATATTAATTAAAAAACTATATACTTCTTAATATATATTAATAATTAGCTAGAATAATTATAATATAATATTATAAAAACTAGAGATATTAATATTATCCTAGGAACTTTATAGTTATAAAAGTATAATTTATAAATAAATTAGATTACTAGCTAGGTTTTTTAAGAAAATCTAGTTACTAAATAATTTAAAAAAAAAAAGGGTTTAAACGGATTTTTAATAACTTTTAAAGAACGAGAATAAGTATAATATATAGTTTTTATTAAAATAATAAAAAGCTTTAAGAAGTTTATATATAGTAATAATAATTAAGGATTATAACGACTTTAGATTATACTTAAGGAGTACTAAATATATACGAAACTATTTATAAAACCTAAAGAAATAGAATTATTAAAATATAGTAGTTAGGATATAGAAATCGAATTTAAAAAAAGAATATAGCCTAGGTTCTATTTAATATACTTAATAAATTAAGAAGAATAATAGTATTTTAACGAATATATTAATAAAAAACTTAAAAAAAGATATATTTAATTATCGAATTCTTTTATAAGATTCTTTTTATTTTTTATATTAAAAAAGGGTAGAAAATTAAGCCTTATTATTAATTATAGGAGACTTAACGAAATTATAAAGAAGAATTATTATTTTTTATTATTTATTACTAAGCTTAGAGATTTATTTTATAGAGCTAATTAATTTATTATTATAAACTTTAAAAAAGTATTTAACTAAATTTAAATTAAAGAAGGAGACGAATAGAAAATAATATTCTAAATTTATAGAGGATTTTTTAAGTATCTCGTTATGCCCTTCGGACTTATTAACGCTTTAATAACTTTTTAAATAATAATTAATTACGTACTTTAGGAGTATATCAATATTTTTATTATTATTTATATTAATAATATTCTTTTTTTTTTTAATTTTAAAATATATAAGAAGTATATTTATATAGTATTTTAAAAATTTTAAAATACTAAACTATATACTAAACTTTCTAAGTACGAGTTTTATATATAGAAAATAGACTTTTTTAAATATATTATTATATTAAAATAAATTTATATATAAGTATTAAAAGTAGAAGTAGTTAAGGACTAGCTTATATTATAAAACGTTAAAAATATATAAGGATTTTTAGGATTTATTAATTTTTATTAACGATTTTTTAAAAACTATACTAATATAGTTAGACTTTTTAATAATTTAATATAAAAAGAGACTTTATTTATTTAAGATCTTAAGTATAAAGAAGTATTTATTAAAGTTAAGAATATAGTTATTTTTAAACTAATTATTATAACCCTAAATTTTTAAAAACTTTTTAAAATTAAGACTAACGTTTTAGATTTTATTATAAGAGCGGTTTTAGGATAATAAAATAAATAAGGGAAGCTTTATTTATATTATTTTTATTTTAAAATATTTTATAGAATAGAATTAAATTAATAAATTTATAATAAAGAACTAATAGTAATTATTAAAGTATTTTAAAAATAAAGATTATAGTTATTTAGAACTAAATACGAAGTTATAGTTTATATAAATTATAAGAATTTTATAAACTTTATAATAAATAAGAACCTAAATAAATAATAAGTTAAATAGAGCGAATTCTTATTTAAGTATAATTTCTAAATTATTTATTAAAAAGGTTTAGAAAATAGTAAAATAGACGCTCTTAGTAAAAAACCTAATTATAAAGTTACGGTCCCTAAAGAAATATAAGTTATTTTTAAATAAGAGAAGGATAGAAGCCTTATATTAATTATAAAACTTTTTATAATAATTAAAAAAATTAATATTAGTTTAATTAGAAAAATAACCCCTAAGCTTATTATAAAAATTTATAGTATATTAATATACGGTTATTAAGGAGTTATTAAAACGTAAAAACGGATTTATTAATATTATAATAAATTTATTATGTGGTGGTTTTTTTTCCGGCTTTACAGGCACAAAAGATCGACCTTAACGGGATCACGCTTTCAAGGGAAATCACACGATACAGTACACTTTTTAACTACACAATACGCGCAATGTATCCCAAGCACGCGCTCAACGCAATATAGTGATTTCGATACGAAAACCGCCATTCAATTCGGGATGGGCAAGCTGCCCTCTTCGGCGGCGGCGCCGGCCGGAAAGGTCGACGGCAGAGGTCGGCCGTAATGGTTGGCCGCAATGGTCGGCCGCAATGGTCGGAGGCGGCCCTCAACCGCAGAGGTTCTGAACTTTGATGGCGACGTAGAGGTTTCCGGAGAAAGGGCCAAATGGGCCAATATCTGCGTACCAGAGCTCGCAAAGATTCTTTCCATCCTCATCGCTTCCAACATCGCCCAAAGCTGCTCTCCATTCAAACCAAACAAATCCACCAAACAAATCCACCAAACAAACCCATCAATACACAAACCACCACCTGGACAGCTAGTCAGACAACCAGTCAAGAGGTTGGCCAGTCAAAATACCACCTCGACGAGAACCTACTCCAAAGATGCCCGTCGACAAGTCTGCCCCTCTCGGGCTGGGCGCCCTCGGCCAGCTCGACGCTGTGGCCATCGTGGCCAACGTGGGCACGCCCAAGAAGTGGCGAAGTACCTTCCGGGGGTGCGGAATTCGGCTGGGCGACATCACAGGCGCCGTGGACAGCCGGGCCGGTAC
>NW_026849572.1:0-50472 GCF_030869305.1 Colletotrichum tamarilloi | reverse complement strand
TCCTCGAGAGCCTGACGAAGCTGATCTTCGGTATATTGAGGCATTATATATAGAAGAAGACATGTGCAAAAGATGAGCCCATTTGGACGCGAATTGAAAATGTTGTGATAAAAGGAGGTTGGGGGTGGGCATTGGGTTGTGGTGGATTTTCGCGTTTTTGTGGGTGCCAGAAACAGGGGGGTGCCAGGAAGTGGGTATGTTGACTTAGTTCAATAGGCAATTCGGTCTTCCAAAACCGGCCAAGCCACTAGCGGTCTCATTTTCGAGACCTTTATGCCTAACGCCGACAACTTCGTCTCACATCAGCGGCTTCTACCATGCCAAACAGCATCATCCGGGTCGCGGGGTTAGGCGTTACGTTGGCCGAGCGGGGTATTCTTTTTGGTTCTGCGGCGAAGCAATTGACTTCAGAGTGAAACTTTGCGGGGTATCATCATCATCGGCGTCAAATCGGGTGGGGATCCGAAAGCCTAGGCGCCCTCATAATAGCAACGAGGAGATATGCAATCGTGAAGATTAGGCGGAACGGGCAAGTTTATCCCAGTTGCGTGCTCGAATCAACGTTTGACTGACAGCATTCGGCATTGGAATGCGGGGAAGACAGCGAATCAGGTAAGCCAACGCGTGGGTGTTGGTTCCGGTCCGGCCTCTTCGGGGATGGTTCGGGAACCCTTCCGCCAAGTCGCCGGTCGAGGGATCGGGAGTTGAGAACGCCCCGAAAGTGAATGAGAGCACCTGGTATAAAGGAATCCCTCGCCGTCTTTATATACACAATCAAGAAACTAATCAAGTCCATCAAGGTTCTACTCCATCAAGGTCCTCGGCCCACCCATCAACACCAATATCCGATTAATCAACCACCACCAACCACACACACCACTCCAGTCCAATCTACCATGGCCCCTTCTCTTCACCCATTGATCGACAACGGTCTCACCAAGGGAGATCCCAACTTCGCCGGTGGAAAGCTCCGTTGCCATTGCAAGAGTAACCCCGTGGAAGTCACACTCGGAGGCAACGTCGCTCACAACCACGCATGCGGATGCTCAAAGTGCTGGAAGCCCGCTGGCGCCCTTTTCTCAGTTGTCGGTGTTATTTCAAGAGACCAACTCAAGGTCACTGCCAACGAAAGCAAGCTGCACGTTGTCGACGACTCGGCAGTCATTCTCCGAAACGCATGCAAGGAGTGCGGGGTTCACCTATTCGGACGTATCGAAAAGGCACACCCCTTCAAGGGTCTGGACTTTGTGCACGCTGAACTCTCTGATGAGAAGGGATGGCAGGAGCCCCAGTTCGCCGCCTTTGTTTCCTCAATCATTGAGCAAGGCTTCCACCCCAAGGGCATCGATGAAGTCCGCAGCAAGTTCAAGTCTGTTGGCTTGGAGACATATGACGCCTTGTCGCCTGCGTTGATGGATCTCATCGCGACTTGGACTGCACAGCAGTCCGGTCGTCTCCCGACCAAGCTTTAAGGGGCAACCAGAGATTATTACTTGTTCTTGATATCCTCGATGATTCATACATTGGCACCCGGACTGCACAAAAGCCGCAAAGGCATGGATTGGTTATCTTAGCAAAACAAAATGTAAAATCAATAGTCTTATCACATAGGCTGCGGTGGTAAAATTTATAAGCTGCTTTAACGCGTCATGCTTGCTTGATAATTATCTCCATTAACCGGGTAGATGCCAGGAGCGAAACAGAACCAATGTTATCCATCTATACCTAATTGTGCTTTCTATCAATTCACGGAGAAGGGAATACTAATTGGCATTGGCTGAGTACTGTCGTCAGTTTCTGAGGGCATTTTAGCTCGCGATGGTGGCAATTAAGGTCAGGCATATTGTTCTCAGTCTTCGAGTAGATGTCAGTACTGTTCATTGCACCATAGGTACCTCAAACTATGAGAAAGACTATTTTCATTTCTCGATCTTGTGTTCTAAGGCCACTTCATGTTGCTAAGCACGCCGGTGTAAGTATGGCTGAGTTATGCGCGTTAGGTATGCCACGTCATGTCAACACTATTCGGTCATGTCGGAAATCTATAAGCTAAGTAATAGTCGCAATCAATGCATTTTCTATAGATCGGAACATCTTACAGCGGGAATTCGCACCCTAATTTCACATTTCTGCATGATACGTATCATTGCTAGAACCAGATGGCTTTGGCGTATCTACAAGTGACCCAGTTGAACTATGCCCCAAAACCGGGGAAAGAACCAAACCCGAGAATTCGAGAAATAAGAAAATCTCATCTCAGGCGGGTCGTTCTTCTCTAAGAGACGCAGCGAGTTTCGACGACCATATGACAGACCTACTATGTGAGGGATGAGGTAACGTCTCTTCAGAACTGCAATGTCTCACTAATATATATCGCAGTAATGTTTGGCCTACCACTGGAAACCAGAGAGATCGGTAAGTTTTTGGATACAATTTCTATTGTGAACAAGAATCACTTGGTCTACCCCATGTCTTGTGCTTGGTGCTGTGACCTTCCCAGAGTGGTAGCTTCAGCCTCTAAGACGACTAACACGCATATGGAATCTCTCAATGAACATCCTTATGCGATACGGAACCATCCAGGAATCGATCTGTGGACTCCTGGAAACAGGACGAACGCAGTCACACCGGTGGCTGCGAAGAGAGCAGCCAAGTGACCAAGCTTTTCTTTCAGCTGAACCAAAGTCTTCTAGGCTTGCGGAAAGTGGGTGTCTTTGGACGCGCCGAACTTTCAGGCGAGTCGTGCGAGTCAAAGGCCGATGATCTTGCCTCCGAGTGTTCTCAGTGCACCAGCAAGTATCATCACCTGTGCGGCTGTGCCTGCACCGGCGCCGACGCCACCCAACCCGCGGAGCAGGCTGTCGGCTCGTTCCCGTAGCCGCTATGTGATATCCCGGCTGGATTGATGCCCAAAATTTGGTGGTAGACGCTCTATTGTAATTATCCCACAGGCAGGTCAAGGAACAAAAACCGGCTAATTGACTGAAATAGGTGACAGCAAGCCGGCCCTTAAGAGTCCAGAAACCGCCGCCAAAACTCTCTTTCATCAAGTCGATAGATCGCCATGGGGCACGATTGGTCTAGTTCCCAACCCCCGACCTGTTGTCGAATTCTTGGCAACGCAAGTTTCGGAGCGTCGGATGTCGAGAGAAGCTCATCCAACGAACTTCCTGCCGGACCCACGCCGACGCCACGAGGCCAGGACTTGGCTGCCTGAAAAGACAAGTCATGTCCGAACTGAAAAGAGGCAAGAAGGAGGACGTCTCCATCCGGAAGGGAAGTGCTGAGATAATGGGATTTTGCACAAATGAATCAGGGTTCGCGACTGCCCCGTAGTTGTGAGGGGCTTCATAACTTAGTCTCTCTCGCTTGCAAGGGTTGAAGAGTCTTTGCCGGGGTGCTTGACAGGACACTGACACCATGTGCGGTAAGGATCGACAAAAGACAATTTTGACAATTACCGTGCGTTTTTGCACTCGGCCAGCCGCATCTACCGCAGTACTACGGATACAGAGTGGGAAACGGCAATGGCGGTGAATTTGGATCTGGGGTCCGGGGTTGAGCTCAAATTGAACCTGCACTGGCACTGTCGGGCCTGAAGCGACAAGCGTACGGCCATACGTAGTTGCATCGGAATCTGCAACGGCGGTTCGTAACTAGACGCCGTTGGTAGCGTACTCATTGCCGCGACTAAACAACACACAGACTGGGTCGAGTTTTCTGGAAGCAAATCAAAGAGGGTCTCAAGCAGATTTGATGCTTTACGAATTGTCCGTTCCCTCGGCTGAAAGCTAACTCGCTGTTCTCTCCCTTGCGTTGCCCAGACACGCCATTTTCTTGGCCGAGCATGGTTTTCTAAGCGGCTTGGCAGACAAGGAATACGTCTGCGAACCCCTGAGAGAAATGCAACGCACGACATGAGGAACGAGTCCTTGGAGCTGGAATCGTTGCCGAAGCTCGGAGACTGCAGATTGCCTTTGAAAATTTCTGATGTGATGATGATAGTCCGATCTTAAGGCTGATAGTCGAGTGCGGGTGGTAACTATAATATTTGAATCTGATATTCAGCACCGACACT
Organism: Colletotrichum tamarilloi; assembly: GCF_030869305.1. NCBI lineage: Eukaryota > Fungi > Ascomycota > Sordariomycetes > Glomerellales > Glomerellaceae > Colletotrichum > Colletotrichum tamarilloi. The sequence continues at coordinate 46,394 of NW_026849572.1, read as the reverse complement.
TTGGTGGCCTTGTCATCTTCATTGGGGTGAACCAACTGTTGTCTCAAAAGTTTAAAAAGGCTTCTCGCCTAGCCCATGCCGTGCCGCAAACGGCAGTCAACACTATGACAGCGTGGGGGCCCTTTAATGGCTCTGCAATTTTCAACACTCTCGGGATCTCATATGCGCGCAGCACACTACCGGAGGTTTGCGGGCGGAGCAAGGGTCTACATAGGCTAGACTATTCTCCTACCTGGGACCTTGCTCCTGTTCGTCTCCGCCCCAACCTTTGAGAGCAGAAGATTCTCCCGTTCGCTCGCTTGTGTTGCAAAGATGTCTCTGAAGCCAATGATATGCAAACTCTGAGATGGAGGATCACGGTGCCTTGCAGAGAAACGGAGCTAGAGGCAACGCCCCCTTTCCCTCCCTTACAGACCACCCTTGGAACACGAGAGGAGTCAGGATCACTCCGTCCACATTGGGGATCTGCAGAAAACTCTACTCTGCAACGGGTGAACGGTTATCTTTCAGAGCCTGTCAAGCTTATTTTCCCGTGTATCATGTTTAGCGTAGTCGTTCGACTTGGTTCAAGCAGCAGTAGCGTCTAGTCTTCCCGGAGAGGGGGAAACTGTGGCGACATCGTGGATCACCCTCTCAATAAGACACAAAGATCTACATAAAGAAAAGGGTCCTTCCTGTCTCTCGCTGCTACCTTCGATCTGACCGCTCTTCTCTCCTGGTTCGCTTTGGCCGATAGTGAGATTTCTTGGCTCTTACCCACGACGACCCGGCGCCCTGGGACAGGACAGCACGACTCATCAGCTGAGGAGCCAGTCAAAGCTTCGCCTTGGGGGCCGATCTCCCTTTTACAAGGCAGCCCGGCTGCTTCTTGCAGGCCTGATTACATATCATATCCATTCATCCATCTTTCAACATGGAGTATGCTTCGATTGTTGCTCGGCGCCCTGAGCACCCGGACGTATTGACGATACCGACCCCGCCCCATCAGCAAGCCGCCATCTTCATCACATTCTTCTTTCCGGCGCTTTCGATAGTTGTGTTTGGAGCTCGAACATATAGCAGACTTACGACTAGACAATGGGGTCTTGGTACGTTGGCCGAGGAGCAGGTTTTGTGCCGGCTGGAAAACCACAGGGGCTAACACTAGGAATAGATGACTGGTTATGCGGCATGGCAGTGGTAGGCAAATTCGAACGAATGAAAGACAACAACGGAAAGGATCTTGTTGGCTAACAAAGTTTTAGCTATGCGCAGTGTGTATGACGCCGCCATTCTATATGTGTAAGCGCTTCGCCATGCCTTCGCTTTGCCTCGTTTGTGTATTAAACTCTACCCAGACATCAAGCTCATGTACTTCGGATACCACGCGGTTGATGTTCCCCAGCCCTTCAACTCGTCACCCGCTATGTGGTGGTTCTTTATGGCACAAATGTTCTACAACCCCGTTTTGGCCTTCGTCAGAGCCTCAATTTTGGTCTTCCTTCTGCGTCTTGGAGGACAGAAGCCCGGCGTTAGATGGACCATCCATGGCTTGAACATCGCCAATGCTGCCATGGCCACAGCCATCTTCCTCGTCGCTCTCCTTCAGTGCCTACCAATCGAGGCTAACTGGGATCCTCTCGTACGAGCTTCTGCCCGATGTGTCGACAACTCCTTTCACGTGTCAATCTCTTGTCTGAACGTCTTGATGGATGTACTCGTTCTGTTGTTGCCGTTCTGGATCTTCCTGGGCTTAAAGATGCCAATGGGCGCGAAGATTGCCGTCATTTGCGTCTTCTTGGTTGGTGCAGTGTAAGTTTTACATCCATGATCTTGAAAACCCTGCCCCGAGCTAATAAGTCCTCTACCAGCGTCACTGTCGTGGCTATCATCCGTCTCGTAGCCATCTACAAACTCTTCTACGTGCCCCCGGATCCCAACAAAGACCCCTTCTACGATATCGGCGTCGTCTACAACACGGTCGAAGTGAACCTCGCCATCGTCTCCGCGTCCGCCCCGGCTCTGCGTCCCATGTTCCGCAAGTGGTGGCCGAAGCTCTTTGGTGCCATCAGCTCTGGCAAGACCGGCAGCAGTGGGCTCAAGTACTACGGCAACTCCTCTCGCCCTCGTAACACGGTCCGAGAAGGCGACAACATCACGCTTAAAGACATGCGTATGACGCGCTCGCAACACCACACGGAGATCCGAAGCACGTCACCGTCTGGGTCCGAGGAGGAAATCATGACATACAATGGAATTGTCCGCACAACCAATGTAAACTTGACGTACGAGTCAAACACCAGCGTCGGAGACGATTCTCGGTCTTCGACCGATTACAGGACCGGAGAGAAGCCCCTGAGCAAGGGAGCCATAGTCTGAGAAAAGATTTGTATGATGACTCAATGTTGGACAAGAGCTGGAGTTCAGGGGAAGCGTTCGATTTCTTAAGTTGAAGCAACATCGAGATATCCCGGGCTACCACCCAAAAGTGCAAGTGTAACAAGTACCTTTTCTTTTGTCATAATGTCAACGACCAGAAACAACGTTCCTCAAATTACAGTTTATCAAGAAATGGCATTCCCAGCGCGTCATCATCCTCGAGCCAACCTAGAAGGCTTGTGAATTATGCAGTATTCTGTGAGAAACAGAAGATGGAGGATTATTTCGATGACTTATTAATATGTCTAGTAAAGTTTTGCCGTTGTTACTAGCCTTTCGCCTTGGGGGCACAGCTTGTTCTAGCTGGACTGCCTCCTCGGTCTGAGGTTCTACTCGAAGCTTTTAATCACGCCCTCTGAGCTCGTGTCCAAGATCCAAATTCTCTAGGGTGTCCGAGGATTGGTTCTCGTCAGAGGGCTGTTTTGCAGCGTATTTAATTCAGTAGATCTCAAACATAATTGATGTTCCAACCCTCCCGTTGAGACATAATAGGCTATTACTGCTTAGTAGTTTCCAGGCCCAGACTTTAACCCTTGCACACTTGGATGGATTTAACCGCTGGGTTATGACCGCGAAGCCGGACTGTGCTGTTCCGGATAACGAAGATCTGAACGACCACAAATGACACATCTAATACTCGCAGCTGCATATCATCCGCTTAACGAGGTCAACGCATACGTGCTCACAGCTTGGCTCAATTCTTTTACGAGGGTGCCCGAAGTTACCATGGTCAGTCATTGGTACGCTCAGCTTCATGCTATGGAAGTCATCACCATATCGGCATATGATCTTTATGGCGTTGAACGCGCATACTGGAAACTGAAAGATGGTCGGGTATCACCTGTGTTAGTCTCATTTTCACAGCTAATGGGAGGACGAAGACCTCATTTGGCTTGAAGTGGCGCTAGTTGGTACGAGTATGATCGCAAGCTCGTTAGGTACGCTGGATACACATTCGTGGTTCGGTGCTGTGTCGGGCCATATTGAGAACGGAATCAGCTTAGACTGAATGAGAACAGAAAGGAACGGCACATTCAATTGCCGGCTAATCTACACGACCCTCAACAGCAGACAATTGGCGCTGAGATTCATTCTAATAACCTCATTCACATTATGACTATGGCAAGACTGATACGTGGGGAATAGGTATCTTCATTATATGCATTATCGTGCACTTGTCTAACTAGGAGTATTGACAGCTAGTCCGCAAGACCAACTGCCGGGGAATCATTTGACGCGGGAAATCATACAACCAAATGAGGTCACACACGCTTGTCCACAGGAAGCAGAGCATGGACATTTCTGGGTATAAGTTGTTCAAACCTTCTCAGAAACTTGGGCCTGAGCGACCTGGTCGTCCTGAGCCGCGGCAGTAGGCTGGTTGGAGCCAAGGAACTTGGTCTTCTTGAGCTGGTTGAGCTCGTCCTCCTCACCGTCAAGGTGCTTGAAGCAGAACCAGAAAGCGACACCGCCGAGGAAGGCGATGATGGCGACGGAGGCGTAGTTCCAGACGAGGAGGGGATCCTCGGACAGGGGAGTCCAGGCCTGGCCAATGGCGGCAGAGACAGCACTCATGGCCAAGTTGACGGACATGACGAGAGACTTCATGTTCTCGGGGGCCTTGGAGAAGGCATACTCGTAGGAGGTGACGTTGGTAAAGATCTCAGCGAGACCGACAAAGACGTAAGGGAGACACTGAGCCCAGACGTTGATGGGAGCCGGGCCCTCCTCGCAGATGGTGGCCAGGTCACCGCAAGGGGACATCTGGTAGATGTAGTGCTGCATGACGGTAGCGGCAACCATGGCGGCGGCAGCGAAGAAGAAACCGGTGGTCATACGCTTGATGGGAGTGAAGTTGAAACCCATCTTGCGGAAACCAGGGTAGACAACGTGATCCAGAATGGGAATCATGATAATGATAGAGAGGGGATTCAGGTTCTGAATGACGTCGTTGGGAGCACCGTTCAGGACCATGGAACCGGCCTGGGAGGTCAAGTTGTTGGTCATTTGGTTGTAGGCGAGGAAGAAGATGGGCAGGAAGAGGAAGACCTTGCAGGCCTTGAGACCACGGCGGACTTCATCAACCCAGGCGTCATCGTAGGTCAACCAGCCAGGGCGCTCAGCAACGGGGACGTTGCTGGGCTTCGCATTCTCCCAGTTCAGCTTGGTGATGCCTCCAGAGCGCTTCGCAGCAAACTTGGACATGCGGAAGAACTTCTCGAGAACGGAACCGGTAGGGGGAGTGAGGTGGTACTTCTTCTTGTTGGACCAGAGGACAACAGGGCAGATCAGGAAGAGGATGGTAGGGAGGAGGAAGGCCAGCCAGAAGCTGTGGTATTTCTCAACGAAGACCATGGAGATCTGGCCACTGACGGCACCGCAGTTGATGGCGAAGTAGAACCACAGGAAGATACGGGTGTTGGTGACGGAAGGGTCGACAATGACACGCTCGCCGCCGCGTGTCTCAACGCGCATACGGGTGTCCTTGTTCTGCTCGGCGAGCAGGGGAGAGATGTTGGCCTTGAACAGACCAGTACCGCAGCAAAGTGTGAAGAGACCGAGGAAGAAGGGGGCAAAGGCGACCTTGCCCTTGGAGATGACGGAGGGAGCGGCGGCGACAGTCAGGATAATGTGAGCGACGGTGGAGACGGCGATGGCGATGTGAATGACCTTGTAACGGCCCAACTTGGAATCAGCCAACCAACCACTGGAATACTAGTCAGTCTGTGTTCTCGGCGAGTATTCATATGAAGCAACATACCCGAAAAGGGGAACGAGGTAAGCCCAGAACTGGTTCACCAGAGAGACACCCTGAGAGGCTCTCTGACCCATGCCCAAGGCACCGGCGGGGATATCAGCGCCGTAGGTGGCGCCGGTCGTCGAACCCGGAGGAAGGGGGCGCATGACGAAGTTGGTGTACAAGACGGAGGAACCGTAGTACGAGAAACGCTCGCAGAGCTCGGCGAAGGCGATGGTGTAGATACCCCAGTGAATGGGACCCGAGACACGGCGAAGCGTGTTCAACTCCTCCTCGGTGGGCTTATCCTCGTAGTCATCGTCGGACTTGGAGTCGTAGTAGTTGTCTTCGAGAGGAGGGGCGGCGGCGGCGGTCACGTCGAATGAGCCGCGAGTCTCCTTCGAGGTGCCCTGCACAGTGGCCTGGGGAACGTGGGCCTTGGCCAGGACATCGTCCTGAAGGCCTCCAGCGTTACTCATGGTTTGAGTTGGAGGAAAGTTTCTGGGGCGGGGTGAGGAACCAGAGGTTTGGTACAAGACGCTCCACGAGTGATGATAGCGAAAGACACGAGTTAACGAGTCTCTGACAGCAAATTGACAGGTGGGTCAAACTTGGACCTGAGCTGTTGGCCGTGGATGAAGGGCTGCTGATCGCGAGAGGAGAGGGAAGCGGAGGGCTATGAGTGAGGAAGCGTCTCATGAGAGATGATTTATATTTCCCGGTCGCGACAGCAGGAGGTCGCATCACAGCTGCATTCGGCAGCCGATAGGTATCCGCAGATACAGAGACATGGACAAGATACTCTAGGAGTCTAGCGCCTGGAGGTGGGGGGACAAGGACGGGGGTTGGATGACATGGACATGGACTCATGCCTAGCATGGAGGGAAGACGGTGGTGGCATGGGATGGCATGGGACGGGCCAATCGTGGAGGAGGTAAGGTTTGCCTCGATGTCAACAAGGTTCCTGGGTCCAGGGTTCGTGCGTGGGCGTCGACGGAGCCGTCAAGAAGGGAGGGAGGGGACCGTCCATCTCGCCCAGAACCGTCGCCACGGGACAGGAGACGAGAGAATACCATACAAGCTACCTCTTCCTCGATGTACTTGGCTACGTTGCAAAGAACAGAGTAACGCGGAGTACCGCACCACCAAGAGAAAACTGTCGGAGACGACGGGGTCGAGGTCGGACGTTTGGGACGGTGCAGGGGGGGGGGGGGTCAGAATCGGAGACAGGCGGCCAGGGCGCGCAGGATGCAGGTCGCAGGGAAGAGTTGAAGGGATTCGTTGCAACAGAACGATGCCACAGGTGAGAGTCCACGGAATCCACGCCAGGCTGGACCGAGACAGATAGTAGTGGTGGGTGGTGGGCAGCTCCAACGAGAGGGAGATGATGGACCCCGATGGATATGATGGACCGTGATGGGCTCGAGGACAAATGGCCCGATTAGGCAGGTCGAGGATGAGAGGGTAGCAGATAGGCGGCGGCGTAGCTGATGTCGGTCCGGGGTTAACACAAGAGTTGAGAAACAGAGTGAGAGACAGCGAGCCTGAGTTCGCCTTGTTAGACACACACTCTGGTGAGGGAGAGCATCTGATTCGCGACTCGTGAAACCCGGGCAAACAGCTGAACTCGGCCGGCTCTATCTGATATCAGCAGGTTGCAGAATCTGCCTACCTACCAGACTCGGGAAAAGTCAGCCAGCAGGGCGACAAAGTGGTGAGAGCTTGAGTCTCTTGGACGGTGAAATGCGACAGCCAAGGGGCTCGGCGGTAACGTTGATCGACCTTGGCATCGCCGCCACCCCATCTCATCGAGCATCGTCATTGGCGCGTCTCCCGGGCCTGACTTCTCTATCAGTGTTGGCACGAAAAAATTGCTCGTTGGCTGTGTTGCCAGCGTTGGTGTGGTGGTGTAACTTCGATGAACAGACGTGTTTTGGCGTTCACTTCGGCTCACGGAAGAGCGCCAGCGTGAGCCTGCCGCATACCTAGCTGCGACTTGGCTTCTGGCGCGGCTTCGAGAACAAAGTTGGTCCTGGGCATGCCTGGCGCCGTCCTGCACGATGGACGGGAAGGGAGAGCATAGGGGGCGGGTGGCCTGGTGATAGCCGAGTGCCACACCGAGGTCTTGATTCGTTGATGCGCCACACGAAGGATTGCCGTTGATTAGGGGCCTTTTCAACGGAGAAGTATGCGACGAATCGCATTATTCAACTCTACTGCATCTGCTAACACGTAGTCGCTACCAATGAATGGATCACTAGTCGATTGGTGTACTTGCGGGGGGATGTCGATGATGCGAAGGCGCATCTCAAATCATCGCCGCCCCCTTCATGATACGCACCGCCAAGACTCATACACGGCGCGGGAAAGGGAAGGTGATGTCGCTACCGAGGCCACCGTAGTGGTTGAATGGGTGTAAACGGGCTTGGCTTAGGGCTGGAGAGGGGTTGAATGGACAATTGAGTTTGCAAACGAGGGCAAAGGCCGAGGATGGCCGCATGTGCACATCATGACTCTCTTTCTCTACAGCAGAAGACGATATCGTTCACTCTCCCATGCAGTTTGATGCCACTAACTCACTGTTCAGCTGAACATGCGGTTCCTCCTTCATCTCTTTCTACACTTCAACTCCTTCAGCCAAAGCCGCGTCGTGCTACCCACAATCCACGTACGCGTTCCTAGCATAGCTGGTTGCTGACAGATGGACCGCATGGAATGGTCCGGTCAAACACTTTAGTTGCAGCTCTCTGCCGTGGCACTAGTCCCCCGGCGACCTTCCCAAACGATAAGAGCCGTAGCAGTGGCCCATGAGCTTAATGTCGCGACGCCCACGTCCTCCCCTGTTTGGTTGGTTCCGGAGCGAGGCTATACCCGGTTCAGCCACACACCCCGGGGGATTTTTGTCTGCAGTTCTTGGAACGGCCCCATCGAAAGGTCCTTTTGGATGATGGATCAGCTTCTGGCTCTTGAGATGGACCAGTCGGACGGGAGATTCGTATCGGACTGCTTGCGATCCACTGGATACCGCCGAAATTGTGCAGACTTGAAGGACTGGCGTCGTTGGGAATTGGGAAGTTTGGGGGAATATGGGAATGTGGGAGCGGAAGCCCGCCCAGACACACCAATGCCCGGAAGGCTTTTCTCTTAGTCAACGGTGCCAGACTCCTGGGCAATGGTAATGGGCACGACTTCCTACTCCAGCGATGACACTTGACATGTGCCCACAGGATTATATGGGGTTCAAGAGACCAAAAGGAAAGGTGGTATTCCCATCACGTTCACGACCGCCCAGACAACGGGCAATGAAATATACGGTCTTGGCTTCATGTCCTAGCGAGTTGGCCTCTTCAAAAGTGCCCCCGTCTCCGTCTCCCTCTCCCTCTCCCTCGTTTTCGTCCAAAGCCAAGACTCGGTTGCAAGCATGCTCCAAGCTTCGCCTCATTGCTTGTCTTCTTGGCTTTGGTTGCTAGTATTCACGGGTAGCGCCGCCGAGGCATCTCTTCAAAAGTTCGTCTACGAATACGGAGTACTCATACACTGTTTGTTGAACCCCGCGAGACAATGGAGCAAAGCCCTCGTGCATCAGGCTCAGCACACAACAGCTAGGTGACAGGCAGTGGTCTCGGTGTCGCGTGTCTACTTTTTGCACTTGATGGGGGCAACCACTGCACAGACCAGACAGACCCCGACACGATGGGAACCTGAAGTCAGAGAGGTCGGGCGACCCCAGGTCTCCCCCAGATGGTGTGGGTTGCCAGATTATCAGTGGCCTGAGTAGAGACGGGCGCACCACTCACAGCATGTGCGACGCGGGATGTCGCATACAATCAGCACGGCAATGTCCCACGAACCAGCCCTCTCGCGAATCCTTCAGGCTTCAGCCAACCCACGGCTTGCCGAACTTCCGATAAGAAGAACAACGAATGGAAGCTCGCGAGACTCTTACACGATCATGATAACTGAATTCACTCCTCTTGGCCGCTAAATGTTGATTATAGCCCATTGAGTTCAGAGCGGGACGAAGCCCGAGAGTCGCCAATATCATAACACTAGTACGAATAGGAATCACATTGCAGTTGTGTTTTGATAACGGTGTGGTAGGCTTGACTGAGAAACCGATAGTCCTCATAAGTTTTCATGGGCACATTCAGGTAGACTCTATTCATTCTGCTGGTAGTGAACCTCTTGCTTCAAACCTCGGTAGGCTCATTGCCTCATGTCGTTCGCGCCATCGAGCTCAGATACCTAAGGTAAGTATCGAGTTTCGCGAGGCAACATAGAAATCCAAAATTAATCGCAAGCCACAAAAACCAGGGGGTGTAGGAGAGGTATCTTTCATTGGGACAAACGCCTGCACGGCAATGGAGTCGTAGGCGACGGGTCGGACGGGTGAAAATGCGAGGATAAGTCCCCTGGTTAGCACTACGCAGGTGGCGTCCGGGGGGGCTTGGACGGATTTACGAGCGCTAATGGGCCCTGGAACCTCTCCGCATGCCCCAAGAGTGCCAGTCTCTCATAACGTGCGAGCCATGTCCCTTCGCAGTAAGACTCGAGGACGGCACGGCGGGGAGCTTTATCAGGATGTCTGCTTTGGACGTCGCGTAAATGCCCAGTCTCGCCGAGCTTTTGCCTAGCTAGAAGGAGGCTTGAAGGCTAGCAGAGGCTCGCAACGGCAAATGCTCGACATTTGCTTGCAGGCGCCATGGCTCTTCATGGCATAGTGAGAGCGTTGAGTCAAGGCAACGCCGCGACGGGATGGGCGCGCTGGCGCAGCAGCCTTCAGGCCCCAAGAACAGACGGCAGCGCCGAGAACAAAGCCGAGACTGAAGAGAGACACGAAGAGAATGGCCGAGAGGGCTGGCAAAGCTTGTTGTCGACATCACGTTACATTTGTACGAGCGATCAGCGAAGAGCGCGGCGATTGAGACCCTACGCTAAACGTCCCCCGTGGTCAATCTTGATTCATACTTGATTGTAGCCACAACCAGGCTCTCTGGTGATTGTCTCTCACAATCTGTGTGGTCAAATTTACGATTCATCAGAAGGGAGGCAAATCTCATCATTAGCTGTAACAAGAAATCCAGATTCCAGAATCAGGTGAGAGGATGCAGTTCCTGGCCACCCGCAAACCAACCTACCAGAGAGGCATCATTTGTCAGTTGTGTTGGACCGACTTGGCAGCAACCAACCGATCAACCGACTTGGTCCGCGTCGATGGATGCTTTTGGTTGCTTGGCGAGGAACTTCTGAAGTGTTCCCATTTCTTGGTATTCAGAACCAGACACGCCAGCCGCGGCCCGCGTGCCAGTCATACAGAAGCGAACAGCGGGACGGGATGAAGGCGGACATTAGCAGTCCGTAGTAAATGAGAGCCTCAGCATTGTCACCTTCGTGCAAGAATAGGCATTCCCCTCCGACCTCCGTTTGACTGCCCGGCGTTCGCCATCCTCCTACCTTTGTTGGTGAAGCTGTCAAATTCTGTTAGCAAATATTTTCATCTGGTGGGACGCTAGTCGATGGCGTCATTCGCAATGGTCCGAGAAACAACGTGAAGAGACCCTCTTGAGACTCCGAAGTTCAAACTTCAGTTCACTGTCTCCAGAACGGAGCGGTCAGGGACTCGGGGACGCAAGGTTAGCTAGGCGCCGTTGTTTGGGCAAAGAAACGTCAACTCCACAAACCTCTGGGCAATCTCCATCCCATCTCCAGGTTGGCCCTCATGGGTGGCCCATGACTAGTGAGCGCGATGGAGAGTCTTCAGAGGGCACCGAGTGGTCTGGCCACCACCCTGGAGAGATTGGGGGCCAGGAACGTGGGTGAACCGTGAGAGAGACAGAGAATACATACGTAAGCACGACAGGTTATGAGATAGCAGGTGTCTTACCAAAGACTATGACTAGACTTGATTAGATAATTTGTTAGTCGTAAAATCCCGGCCTGAATGCCGATATGTCCCGACCCGCCGAATTACTGAGGCTTGAGTCTTGACAGATTGACCGTCAGAAAGGAGCACTCGTGGCGGTTGAATGAATGCGAGCATTGTTGTATGTTGAGATGGCCAGTATCATTCAGGTGACTGTTTTCAGTCTTGTCGATGGAGGCTTTGTAATCTCTTCAGCTTAATACAACCGAAGAACACAAACTCGGGTTTTCGGTACCGGATCGGCCTTTTCCCCTCATCCAACCCCACGAAAACGCCTTCTGGGTGGCTAATGTTTTACCCCTCCACCGGGGTATTAGATGCTCTTCGAGTGATTTGAGAACTATTCGTGACATGAGCAGATGGTGTCGTGAGAAAACAACGTCTCGTCCAACCACGCTGTAGCAAGACTTACCTCCATTCGGAAGTTTCCTTTCCATTATCTGATCCTGTCGAGTGAGGCTGCATATGCACGCTCACCTCCAAGTCGCCGACTGTCAATACATACGCCCCGCCAAAATCCTCAAGCCGACTTGGAGATGCCGAATTGAGTCACCGTCGCCCTGAACACCTTGATATCATCAATTTTCCTCGTGAAATTGGAACGCCAGCTCGCTATTTTCTTTCCCATAGTCGATACTGCGCCTCTCAAAGTTCTGCATGAGACTGTATCGCTCTCCAATCCGCATCAGTACTTTGACGACCCCTCTCAGCCGGTCAACCTCGTGGTGCGCACGCCGTGGATCCCCGCATCCCGGACAACGCCTTTACACTCTCGCTAGTTATCGTACCTCATCTAGATACCTAGCAACCATGGTTCAGGTTACGCAACTCAAGATCGCCGTCTTGGACGACTACCAGGGCCTCTCGGAACCCCACTTCAGCAAGCTGGATAAATCGTTGTTCAATGTCACCACTTTCAAGGACACCCTGCTGCCCTACAATCACCCCGAGACCCCTGAATACGCCAAGGATGCATTGGTCTCGAGGCTGGAGCCTTTCGATGTTCTCTGTAATTATGACCGATTCCCTTCCATAGAATGGCAGCAACTCCGATGTCTTCATGAGTGTATAATCCAGGCTAACACGAATGTCAAGGTACCATGAGAGAACGCACTCCGTTTCCCAAGGAACTCATTGGAAGATTGCCAAACCTCAAGCTTCTTCTCTCCACGGGCCTGCGTAACAAGGGTCTCGACCTCCCAGCCTTCAAAGATCGCTTCATCCCCGTCGCTGGCACTGTTGACAAGGCGACAGTCAATCAGACCGGCACGAATAGCACAACTCAGCACTGCGTGACCCTGATCCTCTCGTTGGCACGGAACATCGCCGCTGATGACCTCGCTGTCAAGTCTGGCTTGTGGCAGACGGACGTTGCCATGGGCGTGACAGGTAAGACATTTGGTGTCGTTGGACTGGGCCGTCTCGGCGTCTCGACGGCAAAGATCATGCATGTAGCATTTGGGATGAACGTCATTGCATGGAGCACGAATTTGACACAAGAAGCTGCAGATGAGAAGGCCAAGGCTGAGGGCTTGCCGGTGGGCACTTTCAAGGCTGTCAGCCGGGAAGAGCTGTTCAGCACTGCTGACGTTCTCAGCGTTCACATTGTACTGTCAGACCGATCGAGGGGACTCATCAATGCGGATGACCTCTCCAAGATGAAGAAGTCGGCGTTGTTTATCAACACCTCTCGCGGCCCCCTTGTAGTCGAGAAGGATCTTCTAGACGTCTTGAAGAAGGGCGGCATCAGGGGCTGTGCCTTGGACGTGTTCAACCTCGAGCCGTTGCCTGTGGACAGTGAGTGGCGGTCGACTGAATGGGGCCGTGATGGTCGCAGTAGGGTGCTCCTGACACCTCACATGGGTTATGTCGAAGAGGGTACCTTAAACGCGTGGTATGAGCAACAGGCGGATAACATCCGGAGGTGGCAGGCAGGCGATGCTCTTGATAACGTTTTGGCTTGAACGAAAAGTGTCACGTGAAAGCCATACCTCGGAAAGAGATAAACAAGCCTCAATGGACAAAAGATCGAATAAATGTCAATGTTTCGACAAGCACTGAAAGTCCGAATAAGACAAAGGATTCTTGCAACCTGCCAAGAGTATAATGTCCAGGGGAATGAGGCACTGTGACTCAACAGAGCTACAATTCTTGTCAAGTGAGAAATGAGGAGGATCAGTTGTCTTTTCGAATGTACTTCAGTAGTTCCCCAGGCCTATGGGATAATGGAGATGACGTTGAGTTAATCTCAGCCACTCGGTCCACGCTGTTTAGCGTTGATCGCCTTGACAACTGCATTACCTGTCAGCTCACTACACGTACTTCAGGCGCCAACTTTTCCAGACAAGTGCAATTATACGAAGCAGATTTTTGTGAGCTCCATCGGACTGGCTGTAGAACACGAGGGAAGCCGAATATACTTCGAGCCGTTGGGGTCATCGGCGGCTCAACAATAGAGGCGCCGTCCACTATCTCAAGCGTCATCAAGAATTCAAGGGTGGCTTCTGTTTGTGCCCAGAAAGCCCCCAATAAAGCCTGGGGCAAATGTCAATGCAGCCTGAATCATTCACATGGCTTCAGAACTTTCGAAGAATCCCCTGTGGCTTCGACGCTCGTGCGATAATGTCCTCGAACAACTCAGACCAGCCCCGTGCGTGTTTCTTTGGTATTGACTCTGCGTGAGTGGAGAAGACGGTGACGAATCCCGAGGCCTCTGACAGGTCATCCAATGATCGACGCTCGTCGGAGAATTTTCGTATTCGATACGACGAACTGGTTAAAGGCTTGTTTTCTCTCAACCACAATAAAGCTTAGTTGTTCTGCTCATCTCTGCTATATGCTTTTTAGTGACGGAAATAAATACCGTCGTCGGAACGCGAGACCGAGCCTACACCTTTTCGAAGACACAGCACGCCCACAGCATGGGAGTCGCGCCGACTTCTGAGCAATGTCTCCGGCTTCAGCAACGCGACAGAAAAGTGCCCTGACCCTGAATAGCTTCGAGATATCTGTGCTATTATCTATGCACTGTCGCTCGGGAGAGTGAACCGTCAGAAAAGAATCGAAACATCTGCCGTGGCTATGGCAGGCGAAGGCATCGACATTTGCTTGGGTTCCTCCTCGACGACCACCCGGTCCGGAGGCTGTTGCTGCGGGTCGTGTCGCAAAAATAAGAGAAGATCGCACAAAAAGTCTAGAAATGGTTGTCAGAATTGCAAAAGACGCAAAGTCAAGGTTGGCTAAGTTACATCCATCAGATCAACGTCGCCCGGAAAACATGCCCTTGGCTACTGCTTGTTCATCGAGCTGCTCAACTAACATTCTTGCTTAACAGTGCGATGAGATTCACCCCGAGTGCACCAACTGCGTGAGATTTTCAATGAAATGCGACTATCTATCTGCACCCACAGAGGAGCAGACTTCCACGTCCCTAGGGGACGACGAGCGTCAAGGAAAACGAATTCGACAAAACCAAGAAAGGAAGCCCGCCACAGACATACCTACTCCGACGGCCTCTGATATGGAATCAGACTATGACCAGACACCCTCTAGTCACATCGATCCCCTTTTGCGTAATGCCTGTATTCTCGATATCCAAAGCCTCGAACTCCTACACCACTACATGTGTCACACGTCGATAACCCTAGGAGACCCCCAAATCTTTAGGGATGTGATTCCACCACTCGGCTTCAAGTACGAATGCGTTATGCGAATGGTCCTATCAATTACCGCCCGACACCTCACCCGACTACGACCCGATCAAGCGGGTTACTATCATCGTCTGGCAGAAGACTATGCAGCGGCGGCATTTCCAGAAGTGACGGCCATGCTCGCCCAGGTCAATGACGACAATTCGCAGGCCCTCTACTACGCTACAGTCCTAATAAGTCTGTCATCTTTTGCTACAGACCCATCGCCAGGGAATATTCTACTTGTCGCCGCCGAGGAGGACGAAGTATCATGGTGGGCGTTGATGAGGGGAGTGAAGATCGTGATCAGCACGACAGGACTTAAAAATATCAGAAAGCAATCAACGGCCGCTCTGCTTTGTGGTAGTTCTACATGGAATGAACCACAAACTTCAGCTCTTAGCGTAACATCGCTTGCACTGCAGTGGGAGAAGCCTCTGGCTGAGATCGAAGAGCTTGTGGGCGAGGTGTATGCCGCCGAAGACAGCATTCATCGGCCTGCTTTTACCCACTTGAAGGAATGTTACAGGAAGCTATTTACTGCATCTGATGAGCCAAAATTCGACAACGAGCAGATGCCTTCTATCATTTACGGCTGGCTATATGAGCTGACTGAAGACTTCGTATTGTCTATACAGAGAAGAGACCCTGTACCCCTGGTTCTGCTTGGGTACTATGCTGTTCTGCTACAGCAATTGGAACATCACTGGTTCATGGAGGGCTGGTCACTTCAGGTCATGAATGGCGTTTACGCGCTACTTGAGGATGGTCACCGGCATTTTCTTACCTGGCCATTGGAACAGGTTGGGTCCATCTGGTCAGGATTATGAATCATCAATAAGTACATGTAGCAGTGGAAAGGACCATCCGAGCATTCATCATGGTTCTGCTTTCCACAATGGAACTCTTTGATAGAAATTCCTTTGCTTCCGCACGCTACCTAATGAGACTATGGTCAACTGCACGCCATGGCATGGAGACTCCATTGCTCAATACATGCATGGACAGGTTTCAACCATTCACATGGTCGCGACCTTCGCTCTAAAGGTGACGGTATCCCACGCAAGTAACTAGGCAGCCTTGTTGATGACGGGCCAGCCCTTCTTGATTGAGCCCAGTCCACTATTGTTCGCATTCTTGCTCTTGACTCTGATCACGTCACGACTCTGTCCGACTGACCGGTAAACTCTCGAGCCCGTATCGCACTTCAATAACAGTGCCGTCAGGGATTTGCACTGCCGAAAGAACCGAGCTGCGTTCGTCGCAGAAGATTCCCGGTCCAAGTGATTGGCCCGGAGTGCCTTAATCCTTGCCTTCAAAGCTGCACCGCTCAGTCCCCGCGGTGGATAGACGACGGGAATCTCAGTCATAGCCAACTTCTCCAAGTGGTCAAGATGTTTGAGGATTGGAATGATATCCTATAATGAACCATGAGCATTGATTTATAGGTGTCCGCCGACTACCATTCGCCTTGATGTAGGGGATGAACATCATTGTGAAACGTAGCAGGTACGAGGGGCAAAGGAGAAGCTGACGGGAGCGGTTTGTTGCGCGTCACGCTCACGAACTTACCGAGACTCTTGTGAGCTTCAGTTCGCCATCAATGAGAAGGTAGTTGATAGATGGAAAGAGCTTCACGACTTCCTTGAAATCATCACATTTCCAATGCGCCTTGTAGAGCTCTAGCGTTGCAAGGGTTGTCAACTTTGGGGCGATAATTCTGAGGCCGGCCGTGTGCATAGGCGAGCCGTTCAGTTCCAGACTTAGGCAGCGAAGGTTTGGAAATGTCTGAGGAATGAAGCCGATGGTGATCGATGAAGGGTATGTCAAGACTCGGACGGATTGCAGGCATGCTTTCTGCTTGCCAAGCTCTGCTCGGAAGAAGGCGACCATGGACTTGTTTCCACACTTGAAGGTCAGGCAAACTTCCTCTGGGGTGATCTTGCGCAAAATCTTGACGAGAAGTGCTGCTGTGGTTCTTGAACATGGGATAATGGATGGGTCGTAGTCATCCCGCCACTTCGTGGGCGGCCACTCGGGGCCTTGAGTGCAAAGAGACAGGTGGCTTGGAAGGCGTTAGTATTCAGAGCCAGGTCATCCGAAGATGTGGCGCTGAAGGAAAAGTAGAGGATGAGTGGGTGTGGACTTACCGTATGGAACCCAGAATCAACGCGTTCCCCTCAATGGCTTGGAGTTTGTAATGCATCTCGTTCTCATTAACTGTTCGACAGACAGTTTTGAAGAGGTCAGGGATGGTGAAAACGCGGAAGAGCTTGCAGACCCGTGACATTGCTCTGAGGCTGTTTCGATCTTCAAAGTAGACGCCTCTTCGACTTTTAGAGAGCTTAGCAAATCCGATAGTCTCGATGATCAGCTCCAGAGGCAGGGTCATAAGGCTGGCGCTCGATGAGGGAGTGGAAATGACCGTTTTGGTTGCAATATAGCCGCTCCCTCTGGAAACATCCTCCATGGTAGTGGTTTCCTCGATGACCTTTGTCGATAGATAACTTGAGAAAGTTGGAATTCGAAGGTGGGTAGCGATTGGAGGCTCGTTAGCTCAGGAAAGTGCCAAGAGAAAAGAATTGAGTACCAGGCGAGGAAGTAGCGGGTGTTGGCAATATAAGCAAATATTGCAGATGGCCCAGAGCAAAGCTGGTATTATGCCATTTTCATGAAGGAAGCTGCGAGAAGGTGCAGCTTTCGAACTTGACAAAGAGTTGAGGCAGTTGTAGGAAGTGGCCACCGTGAGAAGATATTCGGGGCAAATGGAAGCCATATACCTAGGTACTGGGAATAGTAGGCACATAGCATCAAGTACTTATCACAGCCTTCCAGTAAGGTAGGATTTCAGGCCACCGAGGTTTATTTTATTCAAATTGTCTTGGCCTGCCAAACCACCTCGGATACCTTGGATGTCCTATATTTCCATTCTTTACTGAAGAGCAATAAAGAGTCGTTTATTACGAACACACGCCTTTGTCTTAAGGTGTGCCATAGAAGCGATGACAAGGGGAGTGAACCAGACACGACATGGAACAAAGGCTATCCAGAAGTTCAGAGATGCCACTTTCTCTAAAGACAAAGATCACAACAGACAAGACACGCGGTCTAGTACAAATTACCGTTGAGAATCATGATATTCTTTTGCCAAATAAAATCCCATTTCAACTGAACGCCAATACAACTTGTGCATTTGTGCACTTCACTAACTAGCCCTTATGCCCTTGTATCACATAGCACTGTCGCCTCTAGTAGGCCAACGATTAGGTGCTTGGGCAGGGAAACAGATAAAGCAGGATGAATTGCAAATAACCTCAAAGTACGGACACGAAGATCCTCGCGGGCATAGGCATGGCATGGCCCCTTGGCCAAAAAGACATGAAGCTAGGGCCCTCAGACAACAGGCCAAGGGAACTCCTGCACTCCATCCGAGAATTTGACGTCGATGAGTTGTCCTTGTTTGTCTTTGACGGGAACAAAGCAATGCCCCTGAAAAGCTCGGTCCATGATGTAGAGAACTTCCAAGTTAGGAAGGTTCTGCCAGACTCTCCACGCCTGGTCGTACCGCCGGGATCTAGCATCATGGAAACCGATTGCGGGGAGTAGCTTCTTGGCCATTGTCGAGGCCTGATAGTGAACTGGCAAGATCGCATCCAGAGGTGAGGAAGCCTGGCACCGCTCATCACTGAGTGCAAGAACTTTGAGGTTGGCCATGGGCGTCAGGTGTCCAGTTGCTAACTAATGTGCGAAACTGGTCAGTAGGGTGTTCATGAGACCTGCAGTGAGGCAGATAAGGTAAAGAATGGAATAGTAACTTACCTGCAGATCCCATCTCGGCCGCACCGGGGAACCTCCAAAGGCCATAGTTCCGCCCATCGTCAAGCGAGATATCTGTGGGAAGATTGCTTGGACCTCTTGGAAGTCACTGGCTTCCCATCGCATTTTGCAGATCTGAATATATGCAAGCTGGGGTCCAAGTATGCTCGCAAGGTCGCTCAGACCATCGATCGAGGACAGTGGTTTGTTCAAAGGCGCCTCGAAGCTGAAAGCTTGGAGATTCGGAAAGCCAGTTACAATGAAGCCGATGTCTGTCGTGACGGGGAAAGACAACGCAGTGACTAGTGAGAGATCCCACTGAACTGCATCCATAATCCGAGACAACGGTCTGATGAGAGACAACGTTGCCTTGAATCGAAAGTCCATCCGGAGTTCCCGAAGATTATCCAATTCGCCGATAAGGAACATGATGTCCGTTGGAGTTGACGGTCTGCAGGCAGCCTTGGGGCCTTGGACCTGAACAAAGCGGCCGGGGGTTCGTGAGGTTGGCGGACCTTCTGTGTAGATGCTGAGTACTCTGAGAGGAAGTAATTGTCAGTCAACAGACCTGTGCCATGTGGGTAGATTACCAGACATACTGTATGGAACGAAGGATGAGTCTATTGCGAAACACCAACATCACATGATCGGCGAGGGCATCTTCAGCGCAGCTTATCTGAGAAACTCGGAAGATGATGGGAATGCTGAGACCTCTCATGAGTCGGCTAGTATTCGAGATCGGGACGAGAGAGATGTTGTTGTTGTCCATCTGGCGGAGAATTTCCAAGATGAGCTCTTGGGGCATCCGTTGGAGCGGAAATCCGCCGCTGCCGCCGTTTGTAGGAGGCTGGCCAGGGAATTGGATAGGAGCGATGGCACTCATCTTGTCGCTGGTGGTAGATGAGAAGCGAAGACAATTTCGTATGAGAAAAGTATTTGCAATGCTCAGTGTGCGTGGGATGAGGGTGAGAGTGAGATGGGAAAGTGAGGCAATCTCGTGTGAGCGCGGCAAATATTTCCGAGACTCGATGGATTTTGACAAGGAGAAAGGCTGTAGTGAGGAAAGTGAAAGAAGAAGTGACAGGCGATCTCGAATGAGGGGAAATGTCTGCGAGACTCGATAGGTGTTGAGAGGAAGAAATTCCAAGGTGAGTGAGGGTGAAAAGAAACAGTGGCAGGCCAAAGACGCGACTGAGGTGGAATTTTCAGAAGAAAGTAGGAAGGCACACTCACCCTTCACCCGGTCGTACCTTCCATAGTAGGCGGTGTGATATTAATTTTATGAAGTTGCGTATTCAGTCACTCACGTGTTCACTATAACGATGCAGGAGACAATCTGGATTCTGGAGTCTGGGATTAGTACTTTAAAGACGGCCATAATAGCGCCTTTGTTTCTTACTAGCCCTCGTCCCTTCCTTCTTCTTCGCCTTTCTTCTTTGTGCAAGATGAATGAAATGAATCTTGAAGTTGTCTGTCCAGTCTCCTATAAGTTTGGTATTGGTGTATTTACTGAAAAGTTGCTCATCTAAAGCAAGCGAACTTCCTTGAAAAACACAGGCAAAGGTAATATTCAGGCGTTGATCTCCTCCTCGGTATCTATACATTGCTTTCTTAATGCTTCAAAATACATCCATGTTACAGATAAAATCTTCACGTTGTCGAGGACTGAAGCATCGCCAGCCCTGGGCCCCGTCTACTGATGACTTCTCCTGAGGCAGCCTAGCCAGGCTACCAGTATCTTCGGACCGGTTCTGTCGCTGCCAACTGAAGCACCCTGCCTGCAGAACTACTTCTTAGTATCGTCGCTTGAACCGTCAGAACGACTTTTGCACATCTTGTTGTGGAAATAAACAATCAATGACTTTCTATTGATGAAGGCTACATGGAGAAACGCAGGAGGTGCCATTCCAATCGCGAGATCCGCCGCTTGAAGTTGAGTCACGACCGGACACTTAAAGTGCCGGGCGAACTATACTCGTGATGATGACCCGGTACGTTCCGACCACCCCAGGCAGCATAGCAGCGATGATTCTCCGTCATAAATAGTTAAGAGCACGCTTCGAGTTCAAGGGATTCGCTATCATTTCTTCATCGTCGAATAAATACTGGGGTAGAAATTCTTCACGATGGACCCTGCAAATTTGGGAGGTCAGAGAACCGTAGTGCTGGGACTCTATGACCATTTTATTCGGGCGGTCAACTTCATGGTAATATTATTCCAGCAATCTACCAAAGAGATGGATACTGATTTTTAAACACCAGGCTCCATATCCCTTCCTCTATCTCTTCCCCACGAGGAGGATCTCCCGGCACTTGTTAAATTCAAACCATACATGTACAGACACTACCATATTTCCACCTCGTGGCGTCCCAAAAACGCCTAAAAGCCGCGACAGTCTTACACATCGGCTTCTTTCCCTTGGCCTTTGGGCCTGCTACAAGGGAACACAATCGGTTGTCTACTCCCGGCTAGAGTCACACTTGCCACAAGTTGTTGCATCGACGCTCACCACGATTGCCTGTGCTCCTATCCGGCTGTCCTGGACATCTCTAGTCACGTCTGACGAGAATGAGAGGGACGGCACCTCCATGACGTCTCTGTTCGCCATACGACGTGCCACATGGCTGCGCTTCATCGCTACAACGATTTTGTGCGACAACTTCGATCTTGTGACGAGCTTATGCCTCAAGTTTTTCTTCGACGCTATCGCCCCGTTCCCATCTGACGAAGAGATGCTCAGCGGCGAGGCTACGATTCGTGTCTCGTCTTGTCTGGAAACCGCTGCCTTGATTCTGCCAACTGTCATGCTCTTATGGATACCGGAAACAGTAATCTCCACCTGTGCTGCTACTGCTGCACTTTACCAACATTTGGAAGTCGACAAAGGATGGTTGGTTGGTGTCGCGGAGGACATTCGTATTGGAATTCACTCCATGAGTTTGCAACTATGTCGAGGCCTGGCCCAAGACTTCTTGCTCGGATCCGTCAGTGTTCTAGGGATTGCTTTGGCTCCGATGGTCGGTTGGGTGCTGTTTCTGCGATCTGTATGATAAAGTAACTTCATGTAAGAGTATGTGTCTTGCGCCAGCAAAAGATGTAGTCTACAATTACCACCCAGCTCAACCGCACAGCTTCATATATTTCGGATAGCAAGTGCAGTGAGTTTACTCAAAGATATGTTCACAGGCTGTCATGTCGTGTACAAGCATGTATGGTTGTGTTGATTGAATAGAACTCGGCTACATCTTACTCGGCATCCGCATGCCACCATCTAACCTCAACACTGTCCCATTGAGCATCACATTCTCAATAGCATGCCGTGCTAGTGCCGCAAATTCCTCAGGCTTACCCGCACGTACGGGAAACTCCATAGAACGCTCGAGACTGGCGCGGACCTTGTCGGACATCATGGAAGTCATGCGTGACTCGAATAGACTCGGGGCGATGGTGACAACGCGGATGCCGAAGCGGGCAAGGTCACGGGTCATAGGAAGCGTCATGGCCGCGACAGCGCCTTTACTCGCGGCATAGGCGACCTGACCCTTTTGGCCGTCAAAGGCCGCAGACGATGCGACCATGATGACAATGCCGCGCTCGCCGTCGGGCTTGGAGGGCTCGTTCTTGGCCATGAGAGCCAGTGCCTGGCGGGTAAGATCGATGGTGCCGCGTAGGTTGATGTTCAGGACAAAGTCCCAAGCATCTAGGCCGAATGGCGCGCCATGGCGGTCGAGGATCTGGCTTGATTGTTAGACACGCATAACACGGCAGTAGATGGACTCGGGGATGGAAGCATACAGATGACGGGTTACCAACACCGGCTGCTGGGATGACACCTCCGACAGGCTTTCCTGACTCCCTTACCCAGGCGGCGGTTCCCTGGACGGCGGCCTCGATGCTCTTGGTGTCCAGAACATCGCAGACAAAGAACTTTGCAGATGAGCCCAGCTTGGACACCAGCTCATTGCCGCTATCCTCATTCATGTCCAGAATGGCGACATTACCTCCATTGTTGCATATGTCCTCCACGCAGGCCTGTCCCAGGCCAGACGCGCTGTCATGGGATGGAAGTTAGCGGGGAGGTCATTAGCATGTGATCAGGGATGATGGGCTGGTTGGGCCGTGGAGAGAAGCCTGTTGAGTGAGAAGTTGAGATGCATTGCTTACCCGCCAGAGATGATGAAAGTGTGGCCTGAGATCTTCATTATGATGTTTGTCTATGAGAAAGTATAAATCAAATCACATGGGTTGCAGTTGAGGGATGGATGTCAAAGGAGGTCAAATACCTAGGACGGCGTTGAGGTGAGAGCTTACAGCGGGTGCTCCACTAAAGCTCGGTAGTCCGGTGAGGAACAAAGTCAAGCCTCGGCAGCCGGTGTAGGCTCGGTGAAGTCTGCCAGTCCCATTGATTATGAGGTGGAGTGTCAAGCCACGATTGGCGGGGTCACCTGAGGCAGTACGTATCCCCAGGGCTGGAACAGGACGGAGTGCAGGACCAATGAGATCCTATCTCGGGCCGTCTGATAAGGCTTCAAGGTACGTACTCCGAACAGCCACACCTCTGGCACGTGCGCTGTACGCGGGTGGGCTTGACGTTGGCGCTCGAGCCCCCCCATCCCATGTCGCAGACTCAGCGGAGCCCGGCGGAGGCCCGGCCCAGTTGTCTGGTGGTGGTGGTGTGCCGTCATTGCAGCACCTCTGGGTGCTTTGCCAGCGCACTTTACTGCACCAACCAACTACGGATACCTGAACGCAATCAGCGCAAGGCTAAGAGCGCACCTCAAGCGACGTCAATCTTCCTTTTCCCGTCCCTTGCCCAACTCGAAACAACAAACCCGATCTGACGCCCTTTCGTTGCTCGTTGCGACCTCAACGTCGCTGCCAGTCCCAGAGGCCGTCGATTCTTTACTTCCTCCGTTTCTTTATGCCTAGCATTTCTTGCTTTTCGCAAATCGAAACTTGCGCCTGAGCGCGTTATCGGCCCAAACTAGAATTGTCACCGTCTTTTGCTTACAAACTGCACGACTTTCCCTCCTCCTCCGCCATTCAGCTTCCCTCGTGGCCTTATCGCCGCTGCGCCGCTGTCGCCCGACTTTTTCGACCGATACACCCCATCGCGCCGCATCCCATACCTTATACACATTCCGCACCGCCACGATGACGAGACCGCGGGGTTCCAGCGCCGCGAGCGAGGAGAGCAACGGCACCGCCGGCGAACAGGTGAGGAACCACCCAAACGAGCTCCGACCCGATAACGACCGGGAACATGGGATGGGATAGCATACTGACGGAGTGCGCAGGAGCTGGGTAGCATGTACGACTACTTGGCAAAGATTATCTTGATAGGACCAAGCGGGACGGGCAAGTGAGTGGCATCAACACCCGAATGGGAGCACGCGACCAACTCCGGCCCTCGCACATAGCTGACATGGCGCTTCTCCGCGATCTCAGGTCCTGTCTGCTTCACCGCTTCGTCAAGAACGAGTGGAGAGTCCTGTCGTCACAGACCATCGGCGTCGAGTTTGCAAGCAAGATCATCAAAGTCGGCACCGGATCACGGCGGAAACGGATAAAGCTTCAGGTATGCCCCCAAAACTCTCAACAGCGCGACCGAAAAAGGAAGGCGATGCTGATTACAGGAACACCAGCTTTGGGATACGGCCGGCACCGAACGATTCCGCTCCGTTTCGCGATCATATTACCGAGGCGCCGCCGGGGCCATTCTCGTCTACGATGTCACAAATCACAGCAGTTTCCGCGGTCTGCAGCCCTTCCTCAATGACGCACGCGCACTAGCATCCCCGAATCTATCATGCCTATTAGTAGGCAACAAGCTCGACCTCGCTTCCGACCAACTTATCGATACAAGCCTTCCTCCGCCAACACCGAGCAGCGTCGGCTCCATGTCGTACTTTGCAAACGGCTCCGTCGGATCAACGGGAACAAGTCTGCCATCGCTCGGCACGCAGCAGAAGGCCACGGAGGCGCCGGAAGGGCGGGAAGTCAGCAATGCGGACGCAAACAGATGGGCAGGGACGGTCGGGATCCCGGTGGTGATGGAATCGAGCGCGTTTAACGGCGAAAATGTGGACGAAATCTTTGCGAGGCTCGCTAGAATGATCCTTACCAAGATCGAGCTGGGCGATATTGATCCGGACGACCCGATGAGTGGCATTCAATACGGCGATGGATACGGAGGAGGATGGAATGCGGGAGCCAGCGATGGCGCGAGTATCAAGAGCTCCATGACTGGCGCGACACTCGATGAAGCGGCGGGAGGTGTCCGCAGAAGAAGAGGCCGACGAAACACGCGCAGCGGCGCAAACTGGGGGCTGAGAGATTGGGAAGAGGTCTTTACGTTGTCGAACCGACGAAGAGGGGGCAACTGCTGCTGAGGTGTTTTTGCCTTATGGTACCATGGGGTGCCATATGGTGGAAGAGAAGAGACGAAACTTGGATTCTTGCTGGTTGGTATCCTTGGGCGTGGAGTTTTGCGAGGAGTCTTTATTTTCCAAGGGATGGTCCATCACAGGGCCGGGATACTACGGGCTCGAGGGTCCGAGATTAGCGTTGTACCTGACTTTTGGTTGACGACGAAGGAACCACGTTCTCTTCACATGTCGAAGTTGGTGGAGCTGGCGTTGCGGGATAGATACCTCATTCTTAGGTCAGGGCTGGCCATACACATACACGCTTCGCTTTCACAACTACATACATTAATGACACCTTTTGGTACATGCAGACAGGGCGGGTGCTTTTTGTATTGATGATGTGACTTTTGCCGGTGACTAGAAGGGTTCGACTATGGGGAACATGGAACTAATTGCATGATCTGATTTGGAATTTGAATCAAAAAGGCAATCTTAACAGTCTCATGACGGAGCTTTGGCTTCCTGAATCGTTGGCAAATGTAATATCTCGAGTCTGATATTGGCCGTGAAGTGAAGGGCATGATGAACGGCGGGAATGCATCCGTCCCACTGGAAGCCCACCCGGGCGATGTGATGCCAGAGGATGAGAAGGACGGCGCAATAGAAAACCTGAAACGGCTAGCTGCAGAACTGCAATGCATTTGGAACACGGCCGAGAAAGCCAGTGATTCGAAACCAGAGTAAGCTCTTGCCGTATCGTAAGAGCGAGGGAGACTGACAACGTGGAAGATGGTCGTCATGAGGCTATCCTCGGGCCCTGAAGCATCGGAGAATGATGCAGCGATTCCCACGGCTATTCCCAACAGAGAAGACGGAGGGCCTCCCTCCGCGAAGGAACCCCACCGAGGTGGGCAGGGGTCTCCAAGGTGGAATTGGGGGAAACTTTTGGATATTTGGGGTAAAGAGGCGGTTCTCCACTCCGTTCGGTGGTGATTTATATCCCCGATGGTGAGACTCGTCGATATTTATGGGAACTGGGACAAAGGTTTTCGAATAGGAAGAGTTGCCGATTTGCCATGACGAGTTGTATCCAAGAGGATACCGGCGTGATGGGAACGGTCTCTTGCCAAGAACATGTGCTGCGCCGTCAGTGGGCTTCTCTACTGCTACTGTAGAACCAGCCCGGCCAAGGTAAGGTAGGTAAGGGGCAGCATTGCCATCACAGACGTTCTTATAGTAAGACCCCACCCCATACGACGGATCACCCCCCACGACAGATTACCTAATTTAAACGATTTTCCAGACTTCGACTTTTCGACCTTATAACTACGAATTTAATTATTAGTAGTATAACGCTACTAAATCTAAAATTCTAAATATATATTAATAAATTAAGCTTTTTTTGTACTATTTATAGGCGTTAGAACTATAATCGGGCGCTACGGGCGAGCCTTAGCCTCCCTTTTTACCCTTATAATAGCCTTAATTCGTACGAATTACTTATTTAGATCTTAACGTACTTTTACCCTTATAATTAGCTTATATAATTATACTTAAGCCTTTAGTAACCTAATAACTAATTAGGTATTAACTAGGGCTACGTTCTGGGCGTTTAATTATTTACTTACTTTATTAAATATTAACTTATAGGTAACGGAATTAAAGTTATCCTTGCCCTTATCTCGTACTTAGAGCTTTTAGTACTTCCTAAGGTCTCCTAACTTTTTAAAGGTAATAATACTATAATTTTAGGGTATTTTAGGTACCTTTAGAAATAAGGGCTCTTATAATAGTACTCGTAGAACGTTTATAGGCTACGCTATAATAATAAATTTACTAAATAGGGGCTATTATATATTAATAGGGTATAGCCCTATTATTTTTTAATTAGTATATATATTTTACTTTATAAGTACTTATACTCGGGCTTAGAAATAATAGTAAAGGAAGTTCTGCTTTTTAATTAGCGCTAAGTTAAGCTAGAGGCCGTAATTTATAAACCTATTATAATAGTATATCTTAAGTAATAAGAATACTAAGATATCTAGGGGCTACGTAATATAGTTAGAATATAGTAATAAATAATATAGGTAAATACCCTTAAGGTAATATTACTATATAAAATTATTAGAGACGTAACTGCCGTACTTATTAATAATAAGTAGATATTTAGATAAGAGTTTTTTAGCCTCTGCTTCCGTTTGCAGAATAAATATTTTAACTAGTTATTCTAACTTAATTATATTTAAAGTCTACTTATTTATAGAGGATATAAAGCTTTACGAGGTATAATTTAATATTTCTGTAGGGAACTACTATTATTATACGGTTTACCCCTTAAAGATTACTAATAATAAGAGGTACTAGCTACTTATAAAAATATACTCGAGTATAGAGGTTTAGGTACGGTTTTTTAGTATTTAAATATAAGTAGATTTCTTTTTAAACTTACTTAGTACTAAATAGTCCTTATTACTCCTTTTTATTAATCCTATCTCGTTTATATTTTAATAGAGGGATATTAGGATTTTATAAATATTTAAGAATATTAGAATTTTTGAAAAAGCTTATATAACGTTAATAGTAATAAACTTAATATACTTAGAATTTATATAATAAGCCCGTAGTATTAAGAGCGTAGGATTCTTATATAAGAACCCCTTTAGTTACTTTTTTTTAAGTAAGCGCTAGTTACTACTTTATTAGGAAATACGCGTTATAAACTCTTTAATTTAGGTATAGGTCAGAGCGAACCTTAACTAGCCCTATAAAATTACTTAGTAAGTAAGGGATTATTCTTAGTATTTACTAAGCTTTTAGTAATCCTCTTTTAACTTCCTAACCGTTATAGTATTTCGTAGCTAGTTTAAGAGGGTAATATAGGGGATTCCTTAGTTTATAATAGCCTTCTAAATCGACTTACTAAAGCCGACGTTATATTGCGCGTTTTTAACGTATTCTTCCGTATATTTAGGTATAGTAAATCTACTAGTAATTTTAGTATAATTTTTGTAATTTTTTTTAATTATTTATTACTTATGTATTATAGTAGTAGTAGTGTTGAAGGAGGGAAAAAATTGTTTAAATTAGGTGATCCGTTGTGGGGGTTGATCTGTCGTGTGGGGTGGGGTCTTAATAGTTGGACTCTTAGAACAGAAGCACGAGGTAAAGGGTCACCTCACTCAAACCCCTTGGTCTTGCAGCCATGTGCGTGGCTTCCTCCGAATGCAGCCCGCCGGCAGGTTGACTTTATCCAGCAAGGGATATAACCACACAGTGGCAGCACACTTTAAACAATGTTCCATTTCTAATCCTAGAGAACAGACAGTCTTGTGCCCGTTGGAGAAAAAGAGGCGTCCCTCATTCTCCGCGCGTGCCTGGCTTGGACCAGATGGGGAATACCGGTAAGTGAGAGCAGACAAGGTGGGAGGTGTGGGGGAGCTGATTTCCAAGGAATCCAACGGGGAAAAAGCCTATGAGGAAAAAGGGGCCCTGGATCATGGATCGGGCATGGAGGGAATGGAGATGCATCTCGGCGGGTGTCGTCCCGTCGTTCAGACTGAGGCAAGTTGCACGAGGTTGGAGGAGACTCTCATCCCGGAAACTGGACATGTTGGTCGGAGTTCAGGGATATTTTGGCTTGAATACCTCTGCGCCGTTCCCGAGGTGAGGCGAGCTATACGAATTAGTGTAGAGAAAGCTCAATTACCTGACAAAGACCAAAAGCATGAAATGAGGTGAGATGAGAGGTGGTGAGGTGAGCTCAAGTGGAGAGAGCTCCCCAGTCTGGTATGAGTGAGTGTGGTGCATGGATGAGATGGTGAGGAGTATATGAGGACGACACATCCTCCCAGCCTTCCACGCGTATGGCAGTCATTTCGCGTGAAGATTCTCTGAGAGCTTCCATCATAAGCTACACGGTCTCACTTACTCTCTGCTACTTCGCTTCATCGTGAGGTTGCCAATTGAGCGAGAATACTGTCTTGTCTCATTCACCCTCGACGTTCTCACAGTAAGACACCCAGCACCACGATCTGCCCCTCGGCCCCTCCAATCCCCCGTCCCTGTCCCGGACCAGCATCTAAGGCACCTCAAGGTACCCATCTACCCCGCCATCCTCCGCGGGGCACCTGCGCTCGGTGCGCTCATCCCCGACTTCATCGTCGCTCTTGCGCGCGCCTGCAAATATCCCGGGATTCTTCCCTTTTATCTTTGGTGAGATCCCACCCATCTACTATTTCAACTGGCATCTCTGCACACCTTCATTGCATCTTGATTGTTTCCCCACGCAATGCGCGTTCATCCAGAGCTCATCCGCAGCTCGACGACGACCACAGCTAACACCTCCAGCCACCGCCGCCCCCTCCAAACAATGGCATCACGAACCGTCATCCCAATCGACAAGAACTGGCAGTTTAAACAGGCCGGCAAAGAGGACAGCGAGCTCCTTGCTGTCAGTCAGTTCCCAACAAACGTCCACCTCGACCTCATTCACCACAACGTCATCCCCGACCCCTTCATCGGCAAAAACGAGCTTGATGTCCAGTGGATTGGCGAGGTGCAATGGCTGTACAAGACCACTTTCGCCTCAAAGGCTATCCCCGAGGGTGCCAAGGCAATCTTAGCCTTTGACGGTCTCGACACCTTTGCTACCGTTGTGCTCAATGGCAAGACAATCCTGGAAACGGATAACATGTTCACACCAGAGCGTGTCGATGTCACATCTGTCCTGAAAAAGGATGGGGAGAACGAGCTCGAGATCACCTTTGACAGCGCATACCTACGGGGTTGGAAGCTGGTTGAGAAGTACCCTGATCACAAGTGGGGATGCTGGAACGGCGACAACTCGAGACTTGCAGTCCGCAAAGCTCAATACCACTGGGTATGCGCTCCATAGGCCCTCATTTGGCTGGGATGATTATACTGACGCTGCTAGGGCTGGGATTGGGGCCCGACTCTTTTGACGTGCGGTCCTTGGAGGCCAATCAACCTCGAAATTTACGAGTCGCGCCTATCCGATCTTTACTTCGAGACCACTGTGGACGACTCCCTCAAGAGTGCCAAGGTAGTCGCTCACGCCACGACCGAAGGCAAGGCCTCGAAGGTCCGCTTCGATGTGTCACTCGATGGCAAGTCGCTGGCCTCTGAGACGATCGACGCCAAAGCCGACGCGGATATCGCAGCAACCTTCCAAATACAAGACCCTGCGCTGTGGTATCCAATTCGCTACGGCAAGCAGCCCTTGTACACCGTGACAGCCACCCTCCTTAGTAGCAGCGACGAGGTCGACACACTGTCCAAGAAGATTGGTATTCGCAAGGTCGAGCTGGTGCAGAGACCCGTCAAAGAGCAACCGGGAACATCATTCTTCTTCCAAGTCAACAACGTCCCCATCTTCTGCGGCGGAAGCGACTGGATTCCTGCCGACAACTTCATCCCTCGCATCAGCAAGGAGAGGTACTACGACTGGATCCGCCTGCTGGCAGACGGCAATCAGTTCATGGTTCGTGTCTGGGGCGGCGGTATCTACGAGGAGCAGGAGTTCTACGATGCCTGCGACGAGTATGGCATCCTCGTGTGGCAAGACTTCATGTTTGGATGCGGCAACTACCCTACCTGGCCGGATCTTCTAAAGTCTATCGACAGAGAGGCGAGAGAAAACGTCAAGATGCTGCGTCACCACCCCTCCATCGTTATTTGGGCGGGCAACAACGAAGATTACCAGTACGCAGAGAGCGAGAATCTGACATACGATCTCGCAAACAAGGACGCAGAGAGCTGGCTCAAGACCGATTTCCCCGCGCGATACATTTACGAAAAGATTCTCGTCGATACTTGCAAGGACCTCATCCCCGATACCTACTACCACTTTGGCAGCCCTTGGAGTGGGGAGGACACCAGAGACCCCACGGTCGGCGATCTTCACCAGTGGAACGTCTGGCACGGCACACAAGAAAAGTACCAAAACTTTGACAAGCTTGTCGGCCGCTTCGTGTCAGAATTCGGCATGGAGGCATTCCCCTCGGTCAAGACTATTGATGCATACCTGCCCAAAGGCAAGGACGACCCAGACCGCTACCCTCAATCCTCGACTGTCGACTTCCACAACAAAGCCGACGGCCACGAGCGCCGCATTGCCTTGTACCTGGTAGAGAACTTCCGCTACGGGCCCGATCCCCTGGAGCACTTTGTGTACTGCACGCAGCTGATGCAGGCTGAATGCTTGGCCTCGGCCTACAGACTGTGGAAGAGGCAGTGGAAAGGTCCCGGGAGGGAATACTGTGGCGGAGCACTGGTATGGCAGATCAACGACTGCTGGCCCGTGACTTCATGGGCCATCTGCGACTACTACCTCCGCCCGAAGCACGCCTACTTCACCGTAAAGCGCGAGATGGCGCCAATTTCCATTGGCATCACCCGCACGGAGCATAAACACCCCAAGGACAAGTACACGCGCGTCGATATCGAAACCAAGACGCAGATTGAAATTTGGGGCTCGAACTTGCAACTGGAAGACCTGACCGTTGACTTGCTGGTCAAGGCGTGGGACGTCGAGACCGGGGAGGAGACGTACTCTGAGACTGTTGACAAGGGCTTTGTCCTGCCTGAGAACAGGTCAACGGAGATGGCCGCCTTTGACGTGCCTGTGAGGCAAAAGGGCGATGAGGCCAAGACCGTCGTCGCAGCGTACCTGATTCAGAATGGCAAGCAGATTGCGCGGTACGTCAACTGGCCTGAGCCGCTCAAGTATCTGCACTTGCAGAAGCCCAAGAGCCTGAAGGCGACACTTGCGGAGGGTGGTGATGTGGTGGAGATCAGTGCCGAGGTTCCCGTCAAGGGTGTCGCGTTGGAGGCTGAGGATGATGCTGTGGTATTCAGCGATAACTTGGTAGACATTGTCCCCGGTGAGGTTGTCAAAATTGGAGTCAAGGGTGCGACCAAGGATACAAAGATTGAGACGAGGTATCTGGGTATGCTCAACTGATAGAGATTCACGGGTAGTGAATCACCTTTGGATTGTTTAAGGAAGTAGGATATGATTCAAAAGCAATATTAAGTCTTTCGGATTTCACTCCAGACTGTCAAACGGTGCAATGAATCGAAGGCTGTCTATGTCTACTGAGTCCAAGATCACGGCCAGTGAGTCTATGGCCTCTAATAAGTAAGGTTAAGTTCCCGTATCCCCCATCTCAAAATAATCATGCCCACCACGTCTCGGCCCTGGAGGCAAGCAATCTGTCTACAAGGCCGCCAAGAAGAGCCCCTCTAGGCGAAGACCCTCAGTATCGGCGACTTCAGTATACACTCTCGGGCTGTGGTAGGGGTGGTACGGGTACGGTCTGGTGTAAGTAGCGGGTGTCAGTATGCAAGTATGATTCCAACCTGTATGCCTGCTTGTGGGATGGAAAATAAGCTGATTGCAACTCACCCGTATTCAGGCGTAAACGAGATCTGATAATCGGCACCGCGAGTCGCGCTGTGTTGAATGACCTTTGTCCAGAACCGCTCAAAGAACTCCCTCTCGGGCTTATAGACTGGGTCTGAAGGGTCGGCGCACTGCGAGGCCTGTGTTGTGCCGATGCGGGCGTGGACGTGGTAGATCTATGGACGTCAGTATCGACGTTGGTCACCTACGCGCTTGAAGCATGGTGTTTCCGTTCAACTTACATGCGGGATGACCTTTTCGAGGACCTCCTGGTCTTCTACGGACTCGTCCAACAGACGCTCTGAGACGACGACCCAGTGCGAGATGTCGGCGGTTATGCGAAGGCTGAAGCAGAGTAGCCACTGTCAGAGTAGTTCTCGGTACACGTCTTTGAAAGTGAGTACTCACTTCGGCACTCTTTCCAGGATGTACCTTGCCGCGTACGGGTTGAACATGGATCGGTTTCGGTGTGTCTCGTGTGTCACTCGCCCCGCAAACCCCAGGTCCTCGTCGATCTTGAATGTGCCTTGGTAGAACTCGACGGACTGGTCGAGAGTCCAGATGTCGCTATTCCTCGAGACTCAGCACTGTCCCGGAATCAATGTGCGACCTGTTGGGGGAGCGTACCTTCCAGACTGTGCGTTCACTTTCACGGGCTTGAGAACTTGGGCACGTTCGAGTTGCTTGCGATAGTGCTCGAGGTGGTCTTTTGGCGTCAGCCCTGGTGGCCTGGGACCTATGTATCCGGGCCATGAGGACATGATCCTAGAGCAGGGGCATTAGCACAAGTGGTTTTTGGTGGCTAGGGGAGATCTTCAAGCTGACTGTGCGACAAGCTGGAAATCAAATTGGTCGAGAATGCGTCTCAGTTCGGGTAGTTGCTCGGCGGGAATGTCTCTATAGTCAATCTCGACTCCGGCTACGCGATGTAGTGAGTCAGTGGCGGGGGTTTTCTCACAATTAGAGTCACAACGATGCGAATGCGAACTTACTGTAGCCCTTGGCCTTGAGATCTGGGAATAGAGCGACCCAGTTGGCGAAGTTGTCGCCAGGGGAGATACCCCACAGCGTGCGAAATCGAGCGATGCTGGGCATGTTGACCAAGTGCAGATACTATGGGATCTAGTAACGGACAAGAAAACTAACGAAGGAGAGAAGGATCAAAGACAAAGGACCAGCTTCGAAAATCGGAAAACCTGGTAAGGCGAACGTGCGAGGGCGAGGCATTGCTTTTTAAAGCTCGCACAGCTCCCACTAGAACCCCTCCATAACTTCAACCCCGTTCCAAAGCTCCCCACGATTCCGTCAAACTCGAGAGCTCTTATTCCATCTATAGCCGGCCAATGACCCGAAACCAATTATTTGAGAAGGGCTGCAACGGTGGACCCCGAAAATGGACCGAAAGCGCCCGAGTCTTGCTTTCTTTGCTTTTGCTATAGCCAAATCTGGGGCCATCGTAGTCTCGAAGGGATACACTCGGCGAACTCTTACTTGATATGGACAGTCCTCAAAGGAACGGCGCAATGGCATCATCCCGTCCTTTCGTGAACCCCGCGGGTTGCAAGCCCCTCCCCCACTTGCCAGAAACGGTAATTATTCCCTCGGAGTCTGGGGAATAGTGGATCATCCATTCGTTGTGTGAGCATCAACTCGAGTCTTGAGCTGCCCAAAGCCTGTGAATCAGAAAAGGCAATAGAAATGGAGGCGTTCTGAGCTATATCGAGTAAGACTCGCCTATTTTTGAAATCTGTATGTATAAAGGCAGAGCGTCGTGCTTTGGTGTCTCTTGCCGCGCCAGTGTCAAGTCTGATTGGGTGTCAGTAGCTTGATGGTGCCAAACCAGTCTGCATGCTACTTAGATCAATGCCATCTTGGAGCGCATCGAATTCTGTATCAGAGTATTCTCGCTTTCCGTTGATGGCTATTAATCACACCCTCTGCTACCTGCGACTAGGCTGTTCGAAATACCCAGCCCTATCGGCAGATCTTGACCAACCATGCCGGGTTCAATGCAACGTGGGAGACTGAACTAGACATCACGATGAATTCCATTCGTCATCAAGTCGTGATTAACCCCTAGAAACGGAAACAGGATATCTACGGCAGAAGTTCCGTGCCAATGGACTGGCTTTGAAGTCCATGGGTTATCCTACTACCCCGTCCACCTCTGTCTTCCTACCTGACGTAAATTACGTCTAAAGAGCACGGCCAATGCAGACAGAGACCCTGTCGTGGGGATCCATCGACTGACGAGAGGCCGACTTCTTTGTATGATCAGCTCTCCTGGTTCTGAATCTCCATTGCGACATGCCAATCCAAATGTTCGAGAACATCTTCTGGCTGCACAGCCTCGTCACACTTAGGGCACAAGTATTGCTGTCCTTGCTCGTCTGTTGAGCTACCTTGAACGGCCCGAGCCGAGATACTCGCAGTACCTAATCTCCCTGATGTTGAGTCTTCTGCTGCATCGTTCGCTGTATATATCCTTTTTCTACCTGCATGCATGTTCGCCACATCTCCCTCTCGGCTTCGTTTCCGAGGGGACGCAGAGGAGTCCGATGTAAAGAAGGATGTGATACGGTGCCCAGGATCAGACGTAGGCACCCCGGATTCCAGATTCGACATGCTAACAGAGATACCCAAGCACGGCCAAGACTCTCCGTGGTCTGTAAGATCCTTGAGTAATCCATGCAGCATGGTAAATATGGTATCCCGGTTGATCTCGACGTGCGGTGGGATCGGCGCTTGCTTGGATCGCGTCGGGCCGAACCGACCCCGGATATGGTGTTGAACAGCAATAGTCCTGGGTCGTCGAGGCACCTCTAAATCCAGATCGAGATCGCGTAGTCGCGACTCGAGATCTGCCGCAAAGATTCGCAGCCATTTGCTGGCCTGTTGAAGGTTCTCGGCTTTGGGCACAAAGGTCTTGGCAGCCAGCAAAGACTGGACTTCACTCCGGGGCCTCACTGGGCCTGTCTCGTCACCTCTGATGGCCCTATACACCCATTGACCATCTTGCGCTCCCAATTCTGATCTCATCTCTGCAAGTGAGACCTGGAGTAGGTCGCGTATGCCATCGGACCCGAACGCCTCGACGACTTTCTGACCAAGCTGCCTTGCCAAACCGGAGAGTGAGGTCACTTTGAGGGTCGGCATAATGGTGGGGATGCACTTGCGCCTGATGATTGTTTGACCGAATGGTTTGTTCATTCGAGAAGCGACCTTGGCGAGCATCTTGTTATGGCTAATGCCAGCGGACGTCGTGAGTTCCAGTTCCGCCTTGATCTCTTTGCGGATATTGCGAATAATGCTAGCCCCGATGCTCAGTACCACATCGTCCCAGTCGAGTATGTATTCTGTGTCACGGGCATTGGGAAGATCCATCACTTTGTCCGACTTCCAGTCGAGCGGCGTGTCCACCGGGGGCAACGGTAGCGTCTCTTCGGGGTTGTCTCTGAGCGATCCCAATCCGGGGAATCGCTCTGTCAGAACCTGGTAGACTTGAGCTGACAGGTCAACGTAGAACTCATCCACCCCGGCTCTCTCGATGGTAGGCGCAGGTGTGGCCGGAAGAATCCTTCGCACAAGCTTCATCGTCCTTCGCGACATGTCGCGATATGGGTCCAGAGAGGCCTTGTCCGTCGTCAAATTGTCCAGAACGTCGGCCCTGTACCTCCAGCAATCATCGCCTTCCCTCCAAGTTGGGACATGTTGAAGGACGATGTCTGGGCAGAGCCGACGGGCTTCCTCCACCGAGATAGTCCTCTTCAGTCCGCGATCCTTTGCTGGATAATTCAACGCGATGATGGCGTTCCATTGGCGCACTGCGAGGGGCTTGGAAGGAGGAAGACCCAGCCTGACTGATTCGTATTGGGCATAGAAGGAGTCGTAATCGACGAGTGCAACAACTCGGAGAGGCGATTCTGGAGACGATTGTGCTAGGAGCTGCAAGTCATGCTGGGTGAACTGTGATTCTGCGCTCGTCGGATCAGTCGGGAACGTGAAGCTATCATCGGACATGGCTATGGCGTGTTCAGCTCCGTAGAAACATGTCGTCGCTCATTTAAATGCGTAAGGTGAGTGAAGACCGTTGAGTTCAAATCCAAGGCAATCTCGGCACAAGAGCCAAGACTTGATTGCATTCCTGTAGATGGAGGTTGGAAATGTAGCTGTCGACTGCGCCATTGGAAGGAAATGTCTGGGGTCCTCACTAACAGGCAATGAGCACAGCCTAGGGACTTGACTGCAGTAGTCCTGTGACATTCTGTTAGAGTGTAACTTTAGATCGCGGGTAATCGCTAACTGAATCGAACATCCCAAGGCTGCTTATGCGGAGCTGACGTACAATTACAGTGTAAAAATGTCCGAGACTTAGTGGGTAGCTGCCTGTGAGTGAGAAACCAAGACTACTTTGGGGGTTGAGGTTACCTAATATCACCGACTGGACTCAACTTCAGTCCGCATAATGAGAGCTTCACTGTAAGATGATGATTGAAGAGGATCCATAGGTACAGTATCCAGAGGAAAGCGTATGGACCGATTTCAGAAATGGGAAAAAAAAACATCTCAAGACGGATAAATTACGATCGAATCAATCGTATCTGTCATATCTTCAGAGAGTCTTACAGGCCAGTGAGGTGCCCAAGAAGCTTTAAATCGGTTTCCATGCCCCAACTCTGCAATTGGTTAGAGTACAATATTTCAAGTTGGGTCGGCGGCGCCGCCTGATCACAGACCATCTGCACCAATAGCCGGCGTAAGAATCTTCAATTCAGGTAGTATTACTGATTAACGGCAGAGAAAAAGACAAGTCCCATTTCCACCTCGGTAGTCGGAAACCCCCGAAACAAAGTCCATCATAACGGAGTCATTGTCTTAAGCCTTGAGGTTGGAGACATAAATGCAGTGGGCGGTGTCCTTCGCGTCGGTGCAGTCGCGGCGGATCAGCTTGGCGCCGTTGTTGACGCCGTCGCAGCTGCAGTGGGAGCATTCGTGCCAGTAGCACCGGTTGCTGTCGTAGTAGCAGGCAATGCCCTCCTCAGCCACACAGAGCTTCTGTTATAGCAGACTTGTCAGTAAATCTGGACGATCTGAACCTTGAGACCGTGTGTAACTTACGCGAGCGAAGAGCTGGGAAGCCTCGTTGGGAGAGGTTTCGAGGGGAGCGGCGAATACGGCGCCGAAGAGGGCGACGGCCGAGAAGATGACAGCCGACTTCATTTTGAATGTTGTAAAAGAGTGTTTAGATTTTAAAGAGTGTGTGGGTTGATAGCGAATATGTAGCTGTTGACAGATTTGTTCGAGTTGATAAAGTAATATGAGTTGGAGGGAGAGAATCGTCCTTCGTCTTCTTAATAGAAACGTCAACCTCATGTGTTCTCCCTTCCTGTGCCTTTTTTCTCTCATCCCAAGTCGTGCCGTTGTCCCCATCGCCAAATTTACTCGTGCTTTAAAATTGCGCATCTACGGGGACGATGACTTTTGAAAAATATCTCCGAATAGAACACCGACACGCAGACCCGGAACACAGCCCGCGAGGAGCGCGGCAGGGCTGTGCTAGCCCACGATCCCCGCAGTTCTCAGCCAGCGGAGTTGGGCTCACTAGGAGCTACGATACACCATGGATATCAATGTAGTGCGAAGCTTTGTTTTAGAGGACAATAAATAGATTGCTTTTCAGGAACCGAAGATACATGATTCGTCATTTAGGCCCGATCGAGGTTGCATGTGGTGCTGATATGTCAACGCAGGTGATTGTTGATGTGTGCAAAATTGTTTACCCCCTTCAGCCCTTCGGGTGAACTCTCCCACAATCCCGCGCCGAGATTACAAAGTAATTTCATGTCTATTGGCAAGCCTAAAATAATAGTAGTCGTGTAGCTGTGGGTTAGCGCACGAATCGTACAACGCTTTTTGCTGGAATGCTCGGAGCGCATAGGCGGAACGTGGAGATTTCAAGTTTCATATATTTCTGAACAGGAAAATTAACAGCGAAGACACCATCTTCTTCTAATGTGAAATGCGAATTTGAATGTAAAATAGGCTATTTTACTTCTATTGGTAGGGCCCGAAGGTTTTGGAACAACTTAACGAGGTATAGTTTGACATCAACTGATCGAAAGGTGACAAGGAAGACCGCGCCATATTAGTTCGGGACTTGGAATAGCCCTATTCTAGCCATCGGCATCTTCCGTCTAAAGGCGCAGATCCAAATTTCGGGCACGTCCGCAACCGCTTCGACTTACGATTCATGTCATTATAGGTAGAGAGGTCTAGTCGAGATGGAATCTCGTTGGTAATAGAGCTGTGAGCGAGTTCGATATAGTCCTAATGGGGCGACCTTAACGGCAGACAAATATGCTCAACTTCCCCTTCCCGGGACTGCCGTCTTCGGGCTCTATCAACTCCTTCTTCCAAATAAACAGCCAATCCTGGAAGCTTAGGGCTGACTTAGGGCTTAGAGGCTGGCTCTTATAGCTCCCAGAGATCCGAGATGGCTTCTTAGACTTGTAAAAATGACGGCTAGATGGTCATTAGTAGTGACGAGAGCTCGCGGATACTAGCGATCAATTGCGAGTAGGAGAGGGCTTTGGAGAAATCTAATCTGAGTATAGTGAGAGACGGAGAGATAACCATTGATGGTCATGAAGAATTCTGTGTATTCGTCTTGATGTTCCCAGATGCCCTCGTTCGCCATTGGAATTATTCACACAATCCCGTGATACGCATGGGATGTTGATGCCAAAAGGGCACCAGGCTGCTTAAGTACCTGGTCATTTGTGGAGGACTTCACAAAACGAGACGAGGAGTCCTTCAATAAGGGTCTTGGTGAGCCTCTAGCATGATCATCTAGAAATTTAAGCTGTACCCCGTAGCTTATTTACACCTTATCAACGGCTCGATGTCACTCCTACGGGCTTGGTTTGGAGGACTAGGACTTGTTGCTGACGACTTCTAGTTCAAGTGTCGAAACTATTTTCACTAAGATCTCCTATACGTACATGTAAGTTTGGAGACAATAATTTCCTTGTATGATATGGAAGGCTCAAATTCCATCATCAACTTTCTATCTGGGCCCATGCCTTGACGCGGACTTGCGGATTCGCGGAGCAGGATGGGTGAGACCCCTTACCGGTGACGAAGCAAGATAACGAGACGGCATATACACTGTCCGTCAATAAAGAATTGAAGCATATCATAAAGTTACTCAACGACTTTCTATGCCATCAAAAGCCGACCAAATCGCTATCTTATCACTGACATGTCAATTTTCGGAACCCCCGCAACCAGCATCGCACGAGCAATCGTCAGTCTAAGCTGTGGCATCCATCATTGCAGTAGCTGGAGGCACCGGCGATCTCGATCGTGCCATTGTTGAGAATATTCCAGCAGACGGGAAGTTCTAAGTCGTCATCTTGAGCAGAAAGGTAATGTGTGTATAATTCCCACGATCCAAAACGCCGCAGGTTCGACTCGCCCACTAAAATAAACAAAACTCTAGGCGGATGAAGACAGGGAGAAGGAGATCGGGGCTCGTATTCTGCCGGTCGACTATAGCAGTGCCGTCAATATTGCTAAGGCCTTGGAAGAGAGCAATGTGCATACGGTCGTGTCCACCCTTAGCAACATGGCGTCTATGCAGCCAGATTTGAACTTGATTGCTGCTGTCGACCAGTCCGCGGCCACCAAGCGATATGTTCCCAGCATCTGGGCCGCCAAATCCAGCAGAGAGTAAGCATCAATTTTCCGGACTCTTTGTGGACAGCAAGACTAAGATACTCTTTCTCTCATAGATACGCGGAGGGGATGCCAATCATTAAACTCAAGATTCTCATCATTGACGCACTTGAAAAGACCAACTTGGAATTTTCGGCTTGGTACCCTGGACACTTCGCTGACTACTTTGTGTGACCGCCCCTCAAAATTCATCTCACGAGCATGGCTATGGTCGTGGACGTCGTCAACAACAAGGCAGGCATCACGGGTTCTGGAGACGTGCCAGTGGCCAAGACTTTCGCATCGAATCTAGCCAAGTTCGTCGCCGCAGCCCTGACTCTACCAAAGTGGGAGCGGGAGACGTATCTTATCGGCTACAAGTTGACGTGGAACCAGCTCATCGAGCTCGCTGAAGCCGTCAAAGGTGCCAAGTTTGACGTTTCCCAAACGTTGAAAGCTGGTAAGGTGACGAAACTGCCTCGCCATAGATCACCTTATCCTTACATTTCAGACGAGCAGCTACAGCCTATGTTTGCCATCTTAGGTCTCGTGTTCGAACGTGGTGTATTTGACTTAAAGGTTGAGACCTCCATCACGCAAGACTTTCCTGATCTCAAATTGAGGTCTATAAAGGAGCTGCTGGAAGAGGCTCACAAGCTCAAAATTTAATTATTTCACTCCCAGGAACGGCGAGAAACTCGAAAGAGTGTGTGAATACAAGTCAAGAGGCGATTTCTTTAGTCTTGATAGAGATGATAGAGGGGAAACATCTGTGGCTTAGCCTAGAGAGCTTTCGCCTTGTTTCTTGTGTTTGCAAGTTGCCCTCATGACTAGTACTAGTATGATGTCTGGCGAACACTCTTGAAAATGCCCAAAATTCGGTACTCAGAGTGGCACAAAGGCTCCGCGGGGCGCTCATGCAGGTATCTTCAACAGCCCACATGAGCCCCATGTGTCATGGCATGACAGTGGTGCGTGAGGCCGATTCGGGCGATCTCGGAGCTTAAGATTGTGGACTCGACAGGAAGCCGTTTCCCCAGATCGACAGATTCCCCTGCAAGCGTCCAAGATGGTCAGCTCCCGGACGGAAGGGTGTTCCGAGAGCCTAGAAGGTTCAGGTCGGACAGGAGCATAAATATCGAGGTAACTCCCTTTCAAGCAGAGGCTGCAGAGTGCCGCTCTGCTATGCATTTAGAGATGCTACGCGAACGGACATCGAATCGGCATCGGTGTCTTCGCGCATTACATCGCGAATCCCGACAGATTCCCCGAACTGTCTGACACCAAACATATATGACTGCGATAATACTGGCGACATTCATACATACTAGCCTTTGCGATTGGGCCGACGATAGACGAGCGATACAACAGACCTGGAACGAGCCTGGAATGAGTCTGGAAGAATCGTACCACAACGTTCGGATGTGCCCGACGTTCAAGAAAAGAAGGGCTTCGCATTATATGGGAGAATGCTGGATGGGGGGGAAGATGACCGAGTCGCAATCTAGCCCTCTTGTGGACTCCCTCGACAGAAAAGGGGGACGACGAGGACCCGAAAAGCAACACGAGGCATCAGCAAAAGTTTTCACGAGCACCTGACAAACGCTCGGTCACAGACAACGTGATAAGAAAACAATTTTCAAAATAATTGAGGTAAGGGAAAGGAGCGGTAAGTCTCCGACCGGCCGAGAGGTGAAGCAGCATGACCCAAGACCGGGAATATGTCTCCCACTCTACCCCACCGCGCCCCCAGATCTTTCTGGAGTCTTTTCTTAAACCCACTAGAACCCATCTATCGGATCCAATTCACATGTTCCCATTGGCGCGGGTAAAGTGCTGGATAAATAGGCCACAGGACGCTAGAGTCGGGTACAATGCCGCTGCGTTGCGCGCCTATGACACCTTGGGACAACTGTTCCACTGCGAATTTCGATGCTTGGGAGAAAGCCATCCGAGGACTCAACATTGTTGACTTTGGTCGATTGGAAAGAAGCCAGCGGGTAGCAGTCAACAAGTCTGATGCTCTCCCGGAAGCCCTCCTCAAGTCCACAACCCCGGTTCCATCTCCCTACGAGATCTGCTCTTTCAGACCAGTTAGAGAGACGCTTTGGTCCATCGTACAACCAGACCCCAGGTTCTTACGAAAACGAGGAGCAACGTGGGAAAAGTTGAGAAGCTCCCTGGCAACCAAACCAAACCACACCACCAAACCAAGCCTCTCCCTCTCTTTTCTTTTTACCCCCACCCCGCACCGGCGATAGCTCTTCTGGAGCACAGTCAAGGAAGAGTCTCGACTGCCATAGCAGTGAATGAGGGCGTATGAATACGGGTAATGACACGGGATAAACAAGAACGTGGAGCTTCCCTCCAGCTCTAGGCTGGAATTGGGAAGTCTAGGAGTCTAAGACGCGCCGCAATGAGGGGCAGCCGTCAGTCGCACAGAACACCGGTGGGTTACCAGTTGAGACGATGTGCGATCTTTGTCGTCTCTCACCCACGGCACGGCACAGGCACAGCGCAGCTCGCTCATTCATCCTCCCAGAACATCCGTAACTTGGTCGCATTCCCCATCCTGATCGCGTCCCTCCACATCCCTCCAACCCCTCCAATCCTGATCCTGACCCATCACAACGTTTCTGCGGGCCAAGGACTGCCGTCATAGCTATTTAATCCATTGCGCGCCGGTCCACGATACCCGGAGCATCACTTCTACTCTCACTTTTCTCGCTCGGCCTTCCATCATCCAGCGTACTGATTGTCTCTACCATTCCCCAACGATACCCCTTTTGTTTAGGAGACTGTAAACTCTGTGACGAACGCGCAGCCAAAAGTTAATCTTGTGCTTCTCTCGGTGGAACGAGCACCGACCAACTCCAAACCCCCATCCCTCACCGAATCCTGCCTCTTCCCGTAACCCCGCAATCCATCCATCATGGCCGGCACCGAGGGACAAAGCGTATGTTTCCCCTCATCACGGAGGCCTGTTTGCGCCTGGAGCTTGATCGACATCTACTAACACCCCTTAGAACCTCTCCTTCATCCTCAACAAACCCCACGACGTCGAGTTCGCCGAGCGCCCCATCCCCAAGCTCTCCGACCCCCACGAAGTCCTCGTCGCCGTCAACTACACTGGTATCTGCGGATCCGATATCCACTACTGGGAGCACGGCGCCATCGGCCACTTTGTCGTCAAGGACCCCATGGTCCTCGGCCACGAGTCCGCCGGCACCGTTATCCAGGTCGGCGAGAACGTAAAGAACCTCGTAGTTGGCGACCGCATCGCTCTTGAGCCAGGCTACCCCTGCCGTCGCTGCGGCGACTGTCTTGCTGGTTTCTACAACCTCTGCCCTGATATGCGCTTCGCGGCGACTCCCCCCTACGATGGCACCCTTGCCGGTTTCTGGACCGCGCCCTCCGACTTCTGCTACAAGCTGCCCGATAACGTCTCCCTGCAAGAGGGAGCTCTGATTGAGCCGTTGGCCGTTGCCGTTCACATCACCAAGCAGGCCCAAATCACACCCGGCGCCTCCGTCGTCGTCATGGGCGCCGGCCCTGTTGGTCTGCTCTGTGCCGCCGTAGCGAGGTCTTTCGGTGCTACCAAGGTCGTCAGCGTCGATATCGTCCAGTCCAAGCTTGACTTCGCCAAAGACCTCGCCTCTACTCACACCTACCTCTCCCAGCGCATTTCCGCCGAGGAGAACGCCAAGGCCCTCATCAAGCAATGCGACCTCGGCGCGGGAGCCGACTGTGTCATCGACGCCAGCGGCGCCGAGCCCTCTATCCAGACCAGCTTGCACGTCGTCAGAATGGGCGGCACCTACGTTCAGGGTGGTATGGGCAAATCCGACATCAACTTCCCCATCATGGCTCTGTGCTTGAAGGAGGTTACTGCTCGCGGCAGCTTCCGTTACGGCCCTGGTGACTACAAGCTCGCCATT
Organism: Colletotrichum tamarilloi; assembly: GCF_030869305.1. Classification (NCBI taxonomy): domain Eukaryota; kingdom Fungi; phylum Ascomycota; class Sordariomycetes; order Glomerellales; family Glomerellaceae; genus Colletotrichum; species Colletotrichum tamarilloi. The sequence goes on along the minus strand of NW_026849572.1, from coordinate 2,362 downwards.
GACCTCGTCGCCAACGGCAGAGTCAACGTCAAGAAGCTTATTTCCGGCATTGTCGAGTTCAAGCAGGCCGAGGAGGCCTTCAAGAAGGTCAAGGAGGGTCAAGTGATCAAGATCCTCATCGCCGGCCCCAACGAGAAGGTCGACGGAACCTTCAGCACCGAGGTGGACCCCAAGAAGGCAGCCGAGAACAGCAACCAGGGTGGATGCTGCTGAGCGATCGGCGGGGATCTCCAAAGTCAAATAGGGAAAAAAAAAGTAATGACTGGCGAGCGGATGATATCGAAAAAGTTGGGCGTATTGGGTGGGTTTGCAATGTATTTCTCGGCGCATGCAGCATGTACGGGTTTTGATGAGACGTGGTGAGTGCGGCACAGCAGAGTAGGTTTGCATTGGATGAGTATGATCAACGAAAGATTCAATCACTTTTTGCACTTCATGGACTTATCTCCGCGTGTATCATGCCGGTTCCGGCTCTACTGGGAAGTTGACAAGATTGGCCATTCGTTGTACCTACACCAGGCTGCTTCTGCACTGCGTAGCATCGTCAGTCCGTCATATCAAGCATCATACGACAACCTGCGCCCTTTACAAATTAGTATCAGTGTGGTGAAACTCATACAACAAAGCAATGATCATCAGCCGGCAGACAGGACCCTGGCCAAGTCCAACTAAAGTTATCTTTTCGGGCATGGCCAAACGTTAGCATGTTAGCTCAGTACCCTTATCAACGCCCAACGGCCGCCAAAGTCCGAGTCTTTGCTATCGCGACAACTCCTCAGAGTCTTATTTCCCCCATTTCAGATAGTGGAGAGGAACTTGACGAAGCAGCCATTCACGGCTACGAGATAGACGAGCAACAGGCATGTAAACTGCGCAAAACTCCGCCCTCCCGCTCAGCTGAAGACGCCACGAAGCGCACTAGCAGCTTGAGCGTCACTCTTGTCCCCAGAACCGGTCTAGCCCGGACGCCTTGGGTCCCACAACCTCACCCGTTCCGCCCTCTTACCCCTGGTCAACGCGGAATCTCTAATGTCCCCCATTTGAACCCTTGATCAAGCCTCAAGTCGGGCAACTCAACCTCAGACATGGTCTAGGGATCTGCCTACGGACACGGATTCACAACAAAGTGACTAACACCGGCCACCGCTAGTGAGAACAAACGTTCGCGCCCAGGACTCACCACAAAATCCGTGTCGACCACCCGCATTACCGCAGCCCTGCCAAGGCAAACGATGTCAAACTTGCAGAGGAGCTGAACTACTGAACAACAACTCAACCACACTAGCATCTCAACTCATGGCTACGCACGGCCGTTTCTAGCTTGAAAAGCATCCACAATTAGGCTTTCTTCGTTTCCATACACCAGTCTGGGAAATAAGCCTTTCGCAGCCCCTACTTTTGTACGGCTTGTATGGGAGCCTCATGCAAGTCTGCCGCTAGACTGAAGTCTCTCCTCGGCACGTTGGTTTATCACAAGAACCCTGCATCACGATGGACGCCATCAGGTACATGTGGCACGCCCAGAGAGCAAGAAAAGAGAATGAAAGCTGAAAGAGGGAGCGCTCTGGTTGGCTGTGTGAGAGATGGGGGAGATGTAGGCGACGATGTCGGCCGCCCCCTCCCTTGACTCGTCCTTGTCACTTTCTGTCTGAGTTTCACTCCATAAGTATACCTGCATCATGCCCATATCCACCATGGCGCTCTTGGTCTTTCTGTCTTTGATTCCCCACGAGCTCGACAAGACCTCCATCTCACTCACGCCAGGGCTGCCAACACTGACGAGTCGACAAAAACCGTGAACAACTCGTCTCGCTATACAACCTTGTCTATCAACTCTTGGACACCATGGAGAATACCCAACATCAACAGCCTCAAGCACAGCCTCAACCGCAGGTCCAGCATCAACCACAGCAGTTTACCCACCATGCTTCAACCAGCCCACCACCGCCCATGATCATGACCCCGGCGTGGATGGTTGCCATCCGTGGCGTACAGTTCTTCCTGGCCATTGTCATACTCGGTTTGTCAGCAGCTATCATTCACTGGGTGTACATGGATGAACTCGGCCTCGCTGTTGCTATTGTACGTCCTTCCTCTCATCCATGACTGCTCGTGCAGGTAAGTCAACATACCCACTTCCTGGCACCCCCCTGTTTCTGGCACCACAAAAACGATGGGATCACAACCCAACCTCCTCATTACTATTAACTATTGATCCTCAACCACACCCACTACAATACAGCTGCCAGCCTCACTAGGGCATTCAGAGTCGCTGGATTCAGCCGTGATAACCTCCTTTTCACCCGCTTCGATTTGAGCCCGATGGATATCCCTGATGTTCGCGAACTTCGTATTGGGATCG